>NC_056730.1:370505437-370802937 GCF_019279795.1 Protopterus annectens | reverse complement strand
GATAAACTGTAGATAGAGTCTCAAATTTATTCTCAAACACAGCAGATTATATTTACAAAATCTAATACAGAACAACTTGGCTCCTCAAAGGGGGGTGACAAATTGTCCTAGTAACATCTGGGTAACATCAGATACCGAAATTAGATTAGATTCTATTGAAAAAGAACTCAGACTAGACCCAATAAAAAACAGAAGAATGAGATAGCATTAATAGCAATGACCTGAGAAGACTTCAGCATGAATTTCCAGTACTGTTATACTTATTATTTACTATGTCATGTAAATATGGGGGGAGTCCTCATAATGAGGTATGTACTTGTTAAACCTGTTTTTCAGGAGAAGGAGAAATAGAATAAACCCAAAGTCTTAGGGATGTTGGAAAATAATCCAGAAGGTCATTTTGGATAAATTATTGTCAGAAATGGAAAGGCTGGGACTTGAAACTGTATATTATTCTGCATATGTTGAAAATAGGTCTGTCCCAATGGTATCAGTGCTTTGCCCCATTTAACAAATGTGGGGAACACTGATCAATAATTTAGGAGAACTAGGTACTGGCATAATCTAGATAAGCTGGATAGCTGCATAGTTTACAAATAGGATATGGCAAGTATCATACTGCAATTAGGCAGGTAAAACTCTAAATTACAGTCTAAAGTATAGTTGTAGTGTCCCATAGGGCTCTGTCCTAGGCTCAGACTTGACTAGGTTTTATCTTTCAGATCTAACTTTTTCACCTGAGATGTTCTACAGTTAGTATGTAGATGACTTGAAAATAGGTAAACTGATTACGGGTATATATTATAACATCAAAGTTCTCTAACATCGAATGTTATAATATCGAACCCGTAATGTCGAACGCTGAAAACAGCGAAGGTGCAGAACATCTAATTCTTTCCCAGGGAAAGAATTCGGTGGGCCATTGCTGTGGCTTCGCTGTTTTCAGCGTTCGATATGTTGGAGTGTTACGGGTCGGGTTCAGGTAAGTGTGCGATTGTGTGTAGGTTAGGGTTACGGGGTGGGTTAGGTGAGTTAGGGTTAGGCAACGGGTCAGGTAAGTGTGCGGTTGTGTGGACGTTAGTGTTAGGGCGCGGGTTCAGGTAAGTGTGCGATTGTCTGTAGGTTAGGGTTAGGGGGCAGATTAGGTGAGTTAAGGTTAGGGGGCGGGTCAGGTAAGTGTGCGATTGTGTGTAGGTTAGGGTTAGGGGGCAGGTTAGGTGAGTTAAGGTTAGGGCGCAGGTCAGGTAAGTGTGAGATTGTGTGTAGGTTAGGGTTGGGGGGGTTAGGTGAGTTAGGGTTAGGGCACGGGTGAGGTGAGTGTGCGATAGTGACAGACCTTAGGGTTAGGGTTGGGTTAAGGTAAGTGGATAGCTAGTACTGTATGTAAAGTTTAGTTTAAGTGTAGGATTTTAAGTGTATGTGTGTGGATGGCTGTTTTTTGTGTGTGTTTGTGCTGTGTGTATGTTTCTCGGAATAGCAAATTTTTTCCCTGGGAAAAAAATTCACTATTCTGACTGTTCAATGTTTTCACACTTCGGTGTTTAGGGTTCAATATAATAACGTTCGATGTTAGAGAACTTCGATGTTATGATATAGACCCACTGATTATATGTATTACAGACAGGAAATTCCTGCAAAAGTACTTAACTAAACTGACCATTTGGGGAAAGGAAAATAATATGATGATAAATGCAAAGAATGAGCACATGAGATTTGGGAGACATCAATTGAAGGGTCAAAATGTAATACAACATGCAGTGATTGAAACTATAGATTCCTTTAAGGACCTGGATGTATGAGTAGATCCAGGTTTGATTTTTTTTTCTAATCATATCAACCAGTTGGTTAATGATAGTTTTAGAACTGTTCTATATAAAAATGATAAAGTCTGGGAATTCAGAAATGATAAAGTCATTGTTTGTAAGTTATGTTTGACCCAGACTAGAGTATGGAATGATACAGAAACCTTATGAGGAAACAAACATGAGTAAATTGGAAAGAGTACAGATGAAATATACCAAGGGCATCCATGGATGTGAATATTAATTATGAAAGACTGAAATATCTGAACTTGTACAGTGTCTTACACACATATTTAAGAGGAGACCCTATTCAGGTATATAGGAAATTTAGAGACAACTACCTCTGGGAATGTTTGGGGTATCAAAAATAGTAAATAATTATTAGATGGCCTATGTAGAAGATGCTATAGGAATGAGAGCTGTAGTAATTGGTTCTCTGAGAAAGTAGCTGATACATGGTATAGACTACCAAGTTATCATAAAGCAAGCACTAGTTGAGATATTTTTTAAGAAAAACATGGTCACTTATTATGGGAATGACTGTTTTGGAATATTGGCAGGCAAGAAGGGCATTATTGCCCATGCCTGAAATATTTATATGTATGGGTATATATCATGTAACACATTAAAGAAGCTGCATGACACATATGCTTCAAAATACAGTATATCACAAACAGTTGAAAACAAGTATTTACCACATGAGCAACCCATAGAAGGCATGTTTAGGTCCATAATAGACAAGCAATCTAGGAGACTAGGAGTGAAGCCTAAATTCCCAATTATCCCAGATCACTGTCTGGCTAAGTGACTTGTTCAAGGTCACCCTGTAGGCAAATGAATGTGGTAAGATTCAAACCCTGTAACCTTGCAAGAGGAAACGTGGTTTTAACAAATCAGAACTTTAGCGATTAATGCTAAGTGCCAGGGAGTTAAGGCTGTGATGAGACAATGCATGCATTTCCCTCCTCTCTTTTTTTTTTTGTTTGGCTTCTTTACTGGACTTGCCTGTTGACTTCATTGTATTTACCCAATTGGCTCATTCACCCATTCATTTCATTGAGGATAAGAACAACATATCTGTGAGTTAGCACAGTCCTACAACTCATTATTCGCTGCCCAAGGTATCTGATAAGTCCATTTATTCCCTCTGTGGTAAGAGATGAGTCTTTGGGAGTAGGGCAGCTTTCAGGTCTGTTGGATAATCTACCTCCCCCTTGGAGCACTCCTCCTCTATGTGGCACCTCACTTGAGCTCCACTCAGGACTGCCTACTGCAAAAGATTTAGCTCTGCATGGTTACTTCCCCAGTCAGCATATTTGCATATGGGTGGCAGAGATGGCATGAGCTCATAATTTATTTATTTATTTATTTTACATTTTTTAACCGGGTTAGTCTGACTGAGCTTTTGGCTCATTTTCAGCAGAGACCCAGGGTAAAAAGCTCCTCAGGGAAAAAAAAAACAACAATTTATTACATTTAAGTAACATAGAATTAACAATCAGCATTAGGATCTTTCCATGCTCTGAGAGTATAATGCCCAGTCCTTCCTGCAGGTGTTACCCATGCTAAGAGTCAGATCCTCCTCACTCCCCCTCAGCCTCCCCAGATGGGCGAGCTGGCAACAGCTGTTCACTCCCACTCCCCCACCCCCATTTCTTCCAGGAATTTAACAGCTATTTGAACGGGGGTTGTCTGGGTCACACTTATGGATTCATTCCTAAAGGCATACATTTTATTGAAAAAATGTGCCACATTATTCTGAATATACATGTTGAAGTACAGATTACACTTATATATAGATTTTGTCAACAGAAAAACATTCAATTCAATAAGAATATATTTTAAAGTGCAGTTTGATTTGAGCACAGTTACCTTGTTGCACTGTGGAGGTGTTACAAGCTTTATCTCACATTAAACTGCCAATGATATTTGAGGTCAATGGAGTCACCCATATGGCAGATGAATCACATCACTGATACTCATTAATATACAAAGAGCAACTGGCCTTAAGGGTGTATGATATATCTGCACTGCTACCTTAGATAATGGTCAGCACCTGGCATGCCCAAATGAGCTTTACAGTATACAGCTGCAGGTCAGGGTTGTAATAGATAACTCTGCAGAACTCCATCCACCTTTATCTGTGCTTAGTACTTTCCAGTACAATCTCATAAAAGCATTTAAAACATAAACAAAATTATTTTGCACACACATTTGCACAATATTTTCCAGAATGGGGGGTTAACTGTCCAACACCAGTGCATTCCCTTCTGAGGTCTATAGTACACTGTCACAAGTTAACTGAATCTAATAAAATAATACCATACCTTTACCTTTAAAATAAGTCAACATTTAAATACTAAATGGTAGACAAGAAGTGTATCCCTCACTGGTAAGATCAGACCAGAAGGCTTCTCAGCGCTTCTGTGGATCACTAGTGATATATGCATTGCTTACTGTACTTATTTCCTTGTTTCACTTGAAAGAAAGTTACTGTTTGTCGTTTTTGCATTTATGTTACCTGTAACACATTGCACTTAAGTTACCTGGCACTTGCTCGCTAAAGCAATTATATAAGTCAGCACTAAAAATTAAAAGCACTATACCCTCACTCCCCACTGGCCCTTGTTTTCAATTATTAAGGAATTCCCAATATTATTCTAGCATGTCCAAAGGTCAGTTGTCAATCACCTCTCTGGTCTAGCTGGTGAATCTGGGAATCTTGAAGCAATGTTACAACTGCCTCATGTACACAGACAACCCTCTCCTCCTCCCAACAAATTCCAACACATGTGAGAGATGCAACCATATAGCCAAACTGGAGGCTAAGCTCTCTCAACTCAGTACTGGCATAACCAGTCAGGAGGAGAAGGAAACCACACTCACTACAATTCCAGTCTCACATAGACCTACCATGACAGCAAACCAAACACATAATCACACAAAAACATACTCGGAGGCTCATATAAAGATCTGCCTAAGCAGCAGAGACCTCTAAAGCAGACACCCAAGCAACCGCTACCCCAAAACAAAACACGTGCAACACATATCTCAGAAAGCCAGTGTGCCAAACAGTCACAGCCCTTAAGACTAAACAACACACCTGATACACTTGTAATAGGTGACTCTATCGTCAGGCACACTGACGTCCTGCTCACCAGGCTGAACAAGGAGAGGGTCACGGTGAGCAGCCTGTCGGGCGTTAGGATCTGCCACATAACACAAGCACTCAGGTCACTCCAAGGCAAGTACAAATATGACTCAGTCATTGTCCATGCTGGTGTGAATGACCTGAGACGTACCTCCCTGGACTACATGAAAAGAGACATTAAGGAGATCTCTGAGCATGTAGCCCAGACCGGTATGACCCTGACCTTGAGTAGCATCTTACCCTCACCAAGAATGATGCCACAATATGAAGACAAGATGATCAATTTCAACAATTGGCTTAAGTACTGGTGTCATTCAAAGGGGATCCAATGCCTGTCAGCTTGGGATGATATGCTCGACAAGCCACGATGCTTCGCTAGGGACGGCTTGCACCTGTAACCCCTGGGCTTTCGGATATTGGCAAAGGCTCTTGCTACCCCCATAGTGCCTTTTTTAGGCAAGGCTCAAAAGACAAACCCACCTCCATAGGTATCACAAGGGATAAGAAACTAAGAGTAATACTACTCAACGCCAGAAGTCTAAACCTCAAGATGCATGCACTTGAAACTCTCCTTAGCATGGAGAACATCAATATCTGTGCAGTAACAGAAACCTGGTTCAGGGCACCCGAGAGCACCCCAGCACTACCAGGTTATACCTCATACCATGCTTTTCGGCCCCAAAATTTGGACCGAACCACAAAAGGAGGGGGAGTATTGATATTCATCAAAGATACCCACACCTCCAGGTTGGTGGCAAAGCACGAAGCATCAGAGACTATCCATGTGCAACTAACAGTGGGTAAAACTGCCTTCCAGTTTATAGCCTGCTACAGACCACCCTCCCAAACCCAGGAACCCCACTCGGCCTTTCTGAGAACACTGGAAAATATGAAGGTCTCTCCAAACACCATTATATCGGGCGACTTCAACTACCCAAACATAGACTGGGAGCATTACTCTAGCTCCAACACCCTAGCCCAAAGGTTCCTAGAATTTATAAACTCAAATGCTCTGGAACAACTTGTTACCACTCCCACAAGAGGGGAAAACATACTGAACCTGATCATCACCAACATGGGGACTCTATGCTCCAGACCAGAAGTGTATCCCTCACTGGTAAGATCAGACCATAAACTAATCTCACTGGATATTCACATCCAGACCCCACCCCCTGCCCAGAAAACCACAGTGAAAAACTTCTCTAAAGCAAATTTCACACTCCTCAAAATCGAGGTGGAATCCTTTAAAGCCCCCGGGCCTGTGGAAAATATGGCCCAGACCGCAGAATCCTTTATAAACGCATTCTATGAACACCTTCAGGAATGCATGGATCATGCGATCCCAAATAAAACCAAGACCCAATCCTCCAAAGGCAGACGTCCTGTCTGGTGGACCCCAGCCATAAACAAACTATACAATAGAAGGAGGAAGCTACTAAATGATAGAGCAAAATCCCAAAAAGGGAAGGCATCACTGATCAGTATTAGCAAAAAACTACGGGCACTCATAAAATTGTCTAAGCCAGCTTCAAGAGAAAAATTGCACAGGACACTAAGGATAATCACAAGGCTTTCTTTAGTTATGTTAGGAACCTGGGTGGTAATTCCCAGATATGCTCAGAATTAGTCCAAGATGACAAAAAATACACTGAACCCACAGACATTGCCGACATCCTAGCTGACAGGTTCAGCGCAAACTTCTCCCCCCCCAACAAAAGGGCAAATATCTATCCCAGCAGAGTGCTGCCCCCCTGACATCTCAGATGCTCAGGTAAGAGCCGCCCTCTCCAAAGCAAAAAACACAGCATCAATGGGACCAGATGGTGTCCCGGGCTGCTTCCTACATGAACTCCAAGAAGAGCTAAACCCAAACATAAAACTACTGTTCAATCTCAGCCTTACTACAGGATATGTGCCCAAAGAGTGGCGTACAGCAACAGTGGTCCCTCTCCATAAAGGTGGTGCCTCAACGGATCCTGGAAACTATCGCCCCATAAGCCTGACTAGCTTGTTCTGCAAAGCTATGGAAAGGATCATCATGGACCTCATAAATAAAGATATTGGGGACCTACAGACACTGGATCCTACCCAGTTCGGCTTTGTTAAGGGCAGATCCTTCCTCTTAAACATGGTTGATTTCTTTGAAACAGTCACCAAGGCCATTGACGAGGGGAAGGTGGTCCACACAGCCTACCTGGACCTCGCAAAAGCCTTCGATACAATACCCCACTCGGGCATTATAGATAAGCTCACCAGCTTAAATATAAACCCCTATGTCACTAGATGGATTGCAAACTGGCTTAAGTACAGAACCCACATGGTTAGAATTGCTGGAGCCATGTCAGACTCCAAACCAGTTACAAGTGTTGTCCCACAAGGCTCAGTCCTGGGACCTCTCTTGTTCGGTATATATTTCTCGGAGGTACAGGCCAACACGGAAGGACTGTGGCTGACCAAGTTCGTAGATGACTGCAAACTGGGTGCCATAATCGACTCTCCAGCTGACACAAGCATCCTCCAAAAGGGCCTCATAGAAACAGACAACTGGTGCCAGAGCCATGGCCTCAAGCTAAATGCCAAAAAGTGTATAGTCATCCCCTTTGGCAAAAACAAAGTGCCCACAAATTACCACATAGGTGGTAATCCATTAAGTACAGAAGAAGTAATTAGGGACCTGGAGACCCAAGTTGATAGCAATCTCTCATTTGACAACCACGTGGCCAAAGTGGTTAGAAAAACATTTTATATAGCCCACCTAATCATGAAGGGATTCACATCTAGATCAGGGGAGGTCATCGTGCCTCTTTACTCATCCCTCATCAGGCCCATAATTGAGTACAATGCCCCTGTTGGGATGTACCTTACCAGACACCTGCAGCAACTGGAAAGACCCCAAAAGTACCTCACCAAGAGGATCAAAGGGCTGAAACAGATGCCATATGCTGTCCGGTTAAAGAAACTCCAGCTCTACTCAGTGGCATACCACCTGTTCAGAGGCGATCTGTGCCTGACGTATAAAGCCATGTCCAACCTGGAATTAATGGACATGCTGCACCTCAGAAAATCCAAATCCCATTGAGCTATGCGCTCAAGAGACTTGAACCTCAGCACTGAAATAAATAGGACATGCTGGAGGGACAGATTCATAACCCAGAGGCTCCCTTCACTCTGGAATAAAATCCCAGTCCAGGTTAGGCAGAGTCCCTCATTGACTCTCTTCAAGAGGAATCTTGATGAGTGGATGGGAGATCGTAGGTTTACCCCGGGTATCACTTCTGTGTCACTGTTAGACAGAGGCACAGTATACTAACCTCGAAAAAGGGCATAGCAAAATAAATTTAAAATGGGTGGCGAAAGCCAAACACATTCTGGCTAGGCTTATAAATGCCCTAGGGCAGATAGCCTACGATGAACCTATGAACCTATGAACAATAGTGCTGAGATGTCACCCTTTAAAAAGCAGATACTGCACAATTAAAGGTAAACCCTTAAATGCATAAACCCCTCTGTCAATAAACAAACTATCAGCCACAGGTATTCAAAGTTAAATACAATAATTATTTACTTGCAAAAATAAGTAAAATATTTTTTCTGTCTTTAAGGGAAAGGGGGTGTTGGAGAAACCACCAGATTCATATAGAGCCTTCGGTCCACTTTCATGTTGTGGAAGAATAATGGATAAGGTAATACTGGATAAATTATTATCAGAAATGGAAAGGTTGGGACTTGAAACCATACATCAGCATGCATATGCTGAAAATAGATCTATTACTACCTGTAACATGATGTTCTATAACACTATAATACCAGCTATGAATGAAAAATTGTGCTGTGATGTAACTGATACAGATTTTTAACTTCAGCATTTGACAGAGTCATTCAAAAAACACTGATAAATTAATTAGAAAAACTAGGTATTGATGTATTCTTGATAAGATGGATAGCTGCATGGCTTATAATTAGGACATGGCAAGAATCATACAGTAATTGGACAGGTGAAATTCTTGGTTACAGCCAAGGTGTCCCACGGGGCAATGTCCTAGGCCTATACTTCTTTAAATTGTATCTTTCACTCCTATCTTTTCCATCTGAGGTGTTCTACACTCTTTATGAAGATGACTTGAAATTGGGTAAACTGATTACATGCATTACAGATAAGGCATGTCTGCAAAATAACTTCACTAAATTGACCATTTGGGCACAGGAGAATAATATGCTGATAAATACATCAAAAAACTAAGCATTTGAGATTTGGGAGACATAAATTGAAAGGTGAATATTTAATACAGCACACAGTGATTGAAACTGTAGACACATTTAAGGAACTTGGTATATGGGTAGATCCAGCTTTGAATTGTTCTGATCATATCAACCAATCGGTTAATGATACTTACAGAACTACAGGTTATATAAAGATATTTATAAAGTCTAAAAAAATCAGAAATGATGATGTCATTGTTTGTTAATTACATTAGACCCAAACGTGAGTATGGAATAACAAAACAAGCATGAGTAAACTGGAAAGAGTACAGCGGAAATATACCAAGGGCATCCATGGGTGTGAAAATTTAAGTTACTATGAAAGACTAACATATCTGAACTTGTACAGTGTCTCATACCTATATTTAAGAGGTGATCTTATTTAGGTATATAGGGCATTTAGAAACAAGTACCTCTGGGAATGTGTGGGGTTATCAACAAGTAGTAGAGAATCATTTCACAACCTATGTAGAATATTCTATAGGAGTGAGAGCTGTACTAATTTGTTGACTGAGACAGCAGTTGATGCATGGAGCAGACTACCAAATAGCATTAAAGCAAACACTAGTTTGGATATTTTAAGAACAGCCTGGACTCATATTATGGGAACAACTGTTTTGGTATATTGGTAGACTACAAGGGCATTAATGCCCATGCTTGAAATATTTGTATGTATGTATGTATGTATGTATGAGTAGAAGGTAACCTGTGAAATACAATTGTTGAGTACTGAAATGCATTTATTGTATACTTATACACTTATTGTACCCCTATGAATAGAACTACTTTTTACACAAGTATAAGGCTATTCCATAATCTTAATCAGGGTTAACACCCTTGTGTAGAACTAGCTAAACTTTGAGAGATTTAGATATTGGTATATTTGTAGATTTATAGGTTCATAGGTAAGTACTGTGCTAGTTGCCTCTGCAGGCCATTTTAAGCCTAGCTTATTTCCTTTTTGGTGGTCATATTAACCTATTTTATTTTGTGTTACAATCCCATTGTTTATAATTATTTATCACCCCTAACAAGAGTAACTGAGATCATGCTATATATAATTTGAGGGTATCAGTTATTGCGATAAGGCATTTAGGAACTGCCTCTGTCCATTAGTAGTACAGGAGGCAGTCCAGGGGTAAACTGTAATAGTGAAACAACAATATTAGACAGCCCAGTTTGAGAAAGACTTATCATATCACAGAAATAAAAAAGTGGAGGTACTAGATGAGTAAAATCAGAGATGTGTTGAAGCTGTTTGTATGAGAGCATTGCTTTTGACATTGTCTTCAAAGTAGGCACAGCCATATGGCTATAAGGTGGATTATGGGTTTCTTTATTAACTGGGGTAAGCCATTTTGTTTTATTTCTTGTATTAGGTGGTTCCAGATGGCTGAAACAATTCTGCTAAAAGTATTTTCACTGATACTTTGTCAGAACTAGGGTCTTTGTAGTGGGAGGAAGTTGACTGAACTAGCATTAAGATTGTAATGGGAGGATTTTATTCTCAATGTACTGCATAAACAAACCCAATGAATCAACAGATTTTGTTTATGGCAGTTTAAATAATGTTTATATTTTACCTGAATTCAAAGTTAGTATGAGAAGAGTGTATTCAACATGTCGATATGAATACATTTATGACTACTTTTCTTTCAGATTTGGAGGTGAGATATTAGTAATAGTGAAGTAAACTTTAAATTCATTGATTATCTGTCAAGTATTCTGTGATATGGATGGATCTAATAGCAGTTGTAGGTATTTGCATGTCTTGTACTTTGCTGTAAAATGTTACATGTATCTATCACACTCACAGACACACACACACACACACACACACACACACACACACACACACACACACACTCACATATATGGGTGCACTGCAGTTGGTTGACACTCATTTATGCAACACAGCTGAACTGCTGTACGTATTGATCAACAGGATTTTTGATAAAATGCTTTTTGGGGTGACTCCCTGATGGACAACAAAGGTAATTGATGGGGCATGGAGTATATGTGTGATTGTGCATGTTTTAGAGTTAGGGTAAAGTTTAAGCAAGGGGATGCATTTATAATGTGTGTGATTGTGAGTGTTTAGGGTTACGGTTACATTAGGGGATACATTTAGTGTGTGTGTGTGTGTGTGTGTGTGTGTGTGTGTGTGTGTGTGTGTGTGTGTGTGTGGTGACTGCCCAAGCTGTGTTGTGCAGTGATATCATTATGGCTGGGACTTTTTACAGGTAAGCTGCATGTTAGGGGTAGAGGTAAGAACAGGGTTAGGATTAGAATTAGCATTAGCATGTATTACTAAGGTGGATCGGGGGGGGGGGCATATAGCAAACTTTATTAAATGCGAAAGCTTTGCTAATATGGACATTTTAAAAGATAACATAGTACTATGGTGTGATTGTTTTGATAAAACAATTTGATTTTAGCATCAGCTACATTACTAATATAAAGTATTAGAGAAAAGATATTAACATGTTTTTCTTAAATGGGGAGGAAAAGAAAGATTTTATAAAATTATTTGATTATCTCAGCTCTATTATTAAAGGTGAAATGACACATAAGAAAATTTATTTATTTTACATTTGTTAACTGGGTTAATCCAACTGAGCTTTTGGCTCATTTTCAGTGGAAACCCTGGGAGAAAAGCTCCTCAGTGAGTTTAGAAATTTAACAACAAACAGTTAAGAAAATATCATTTACAATTATCTCAAAATTACATTAGGGTACAATGTCATAGAGAAGGAATAATGCCTTCATAATTCTTGTTAGGTTATATACAGCATTGAGATAAAGTAGTTAAAACCAGTGAGACAGAGAGGTTAAAGTTTGTTATGATAGACAGAGGGGAGAGGAAACTAAGGGAGGATATAACTGAAAAGAATAGAAGGGAAGGAGACAGTGGGAGAACAATGAATAAAAAAAGTGAGGACTGGTGTAGGGAGGGGTGTTCGAAGCTGGGGTGGGGGGGATGGCTATAGTGGCAGTATCATTTTATTGTTAGGTATTTTTGAGTGGCTAGCTTGAAATGCTTGGTATGGTCAAGGGACCTAATTTCTTGGGGTAGTTGGTTCCAAGATGCAGCAGGGTTATAATTATAGAGTAAACATCCTATTTTGGTTTTGGGTTTATAAATCTGTATCTTGGACTGAGCTGCGTAGTGTCCTGGTCAGGGAATATTTAGATATAATAGATAAAAGGCTAGGGCAGAAAGAGGGCAGATAGAGGATGGAGTGGATAATTTGTAGTTGATGTAATGGGAGCAGATGGGGGAATTCGAGCCATTCCAGTTGCTTAAGGGATAAGCAATGATGAGACTTGTAGGTTTGGTTCGCTGCAAATCTGGCCACCTTATTATAGGTAGTTTCAAGTTTTGTAATGAGTGTGGTGTTAAGGTTTGTGAATAAGTGACAGCTGTATAGAAGGGTGGGAAGAAGAAATGCATGGGAGAGAGTTATTCTGGCTGTGTTAAACATCTCTTATTGAGGTAAAGGAGTCCAAGTTTCTGGTGAGTTTTTTTAACAGAATTAGTAATATGGAGATCAAATTTAAGCTGATCATCTATTATGACTCCCAGCAGTTTAGTGCTAGGTCCAGCAGTAATGATGGTGTTATTGCTTGATAGAATGGTAAATGTGGTTTTGAGATTGGTGAGGTTCTTGGGAAGGAAGAGTAGCAGCTTAGTTTTCTTAGGATTGAGAATTAATTTGTTATCTCAAAGCCATGTCTCTATGGTGTTGAAAGATGCCTGGGTAGTAGAGTGGAGGTCTGATGGATTATCTGCAATGGTGATGACAGTAGGGTCGTCTGCATATTGTACAAGTGTTGAGTGGAGACAAGAGGTGTAAAGTAGATTAGTGAAAATAGTAAAGAGCAGTGGCCCAAGTATGGATCCCTGGCGGACTCCCATTGGCATATTGGGGGGGGGGGTAGTGCAAAATGCCATTTAAAAGCTTGCTGGCAGTTAGACAGATAGCTAGAGAACCAGGAAATAGTGAGAGGAGAGAATTTTAAGTAGGAGGGTTTGTCCAAGAGGAGAGTACGGGAGACAGTGTCAAAGGCTTTGAAGAGGTCCAGGAACAGGCATGAGACAAGTTTATTGTTGTCACGGGCCAGAGCTACCGTATTGATGAAGGATATTAGTGCAGCTGTGGTACTATGTTTGGGATAGAATCCGTGTTGAGTGTGTGTGAGAAGGTTTTCTTGTAGGAGGTACTGCATTATCTGCTTGTGAATGCATTTCTCTAGAATTATAGAGAGGGGAGAGAGTATAGCAATTGGTGTGAAGTTTGATATATGAGAGGAATTACTGCCTTTGTGAATGGGTAACGTAAATCATTTTTTCCATATTGCTGGGACATATGAGTCAGAGATAGAGCAGTTAATCATGATGGAAACTGGATAGGCTAAGGGTTCAGCAGCAATCTGTAGGAAATAGGAGGGTAAAATATCAGCTGAGGGGGAGCAGGGTTTGAGTTTGGAGAGTAAGGATTTTATATAGTTAGTTGGTACAGATTTAAGGGAAAAAAATTTAAAAGGACTGGGAGGAGAAATAGAGATTGTAAGGCTATTGGCATTTTTCCTGGTGGGAAGCGAATTGATTATGGAAGTTATTGAGTCAATAAAATGATTGTTAAATGTAATGGCAGTTTCTTCTGGAGTTTTATTTGGGCAAGGGTTTGGAGGGGAAAGGGTTTCCTGGATGTAGTATGGGATTGATACTGTTCCAGAAATTTTTGGGGTCTGATTTTAGGGTAGTGGGAGGGTTAGCATAGAAGTTAGTTTTGTCTTTGTTGATAATTTTCTTTATTTGGTTCCTAAGTTCTTTATAGGTCTGTAGGAGAGAAGGGGTCTTAGTTTTAGACCATAATTTCCATATCCTGTCTTGGTTTTTCATCAGGATTTGAGTAGATTTGGTAAGCCAAGGAGCTGTGTTAAATTTGATTCTAATTGTGCAGAGAGGAGCTAGGGAGTTTAGAATGTTAAGAAAGGTGGTGTTGAAAGAGTGGACAGCCTCATCTAAGGGGAGAATAGTGAGATGAGACCAGTTAATTCTAGACAGTTTGTCAATGAAAGAGTCAGGACTGAAGGTTGAGATTTTACGGGAAGTGATAAACTTGAATGGTCTGGTGAAATGGGGAGTATGTCTGGTTACTGTGAAAGGGCAGAGGTCACTAAGGGCATTTGGAAGGGTCTGAGAGTTATGGTAGTTTTGGGGGTGAGAGACCAAATCCAGTCCAGAAGAGAGCTTGGAAGGTGTGACTTATTAATAAAGGTAGGGGTAGTGATTAGCTACTCAAATCCATGTAAATTGATACAAGAGGTAGTGTTGGGAGTTTGAATTGAGAGCCAATCAATGTTTACATCCCCTAGTATGATGGTTTCATTATGGATGGTCTGAGAGAAGTGGGATAGGATGTTTTTGAGTATGTTAATATTATCACCATGGAGGATATATATTGCTACTACAGTTAAAAGTTGTTAAGTTTAAAATTGGCAAGTAGGAGTTCAGCTGTAGAGAAAGAGGGTAGAGGGAGGATTGAACTAGTTATAGAGGTGATCAGGGTAGAGTATGGCTACTCCTCCTCCTTTTTTCTTTTGTCTATCAAGTCTAAGGATGTTATAGCCAGGAAGGGTAATTTCACTATCTTGGTAGTGTGGTTTCAGCCAAGTTTCAGTTAGGGTGACTATGTCAAGAGTATAGTTAGCTAACCAGGCATGGAAATCCTGAACTTTATTTACTATACTCCTGAGGTTGATAGAGCAGAAAGATACTTGCTTTTTTTGATGGAGAGAAGTTGGTTAAATTTGGTACATGAGGATTATTGTTCAGGGTAGAGTGGGAAAGGCCTGGGTTAGGATGAATGCCTCCTGATAGAAGTAGAGGTTTGAAGTAGCGTAATTGTTTGAGTGTGGGGACTTTTCTTTTTTTGTTTTAAGGAGGTTGGGAGAGGGGGAGATAATTGTATTTCAGGAAAGGGAGTGGTATGGGTTAGGATGGAAGGGCAGATTTGTAGAGGAGGCTGGAGTTTTGTACTTGGATTTAAAGTCCAGCTAGTGGGGTGGAAATGGGGTGGTGGTAGTTGTGAGTGGTAGGAAGTGAGTAAGTAAAGGCAACAGAGTATTGGTACCAGGAGTAAGGTTTGTGTTCTGAAAGACATGCTATAAGGTAGAGTATGTGGAGACAGTGGGAAGGAGGGGTGAGAGATAAGCAGGGGTGTGTGAGAAGGTGGTACAGGAGAAGAGATGTGTTAGTAAGGAAGTAGGTGGGAGTTTTGTACTTGGATTTAAAGTCCAGCTAGTGGGGTGGAAATGGGGTGGTGGTAGTTGTGAGTGGTAGGAAGTGAGTAAGTAAAGGCAATAGAGTATTGGTACCAGGAGTAAGGTTTGTGTTCTGAAAGACATGCTATAAGGTAGAGTATGTGGAGACAGTGGGAAGGAGGGGTGAGAAATAAGCAGGGGTGTGTGAGAAGGTGGTACAGGAGAAGAGGTGTGTTAGTAAGGAAGTAGGTGGGAGAGGAAAAAGGGTGGAGTTAGAGAGGTGTGGTTTAGATTGATAAGTATAAAGGAAATGATATGGGGGTGGGTGGAAATAGGGGTGAGAGTGGGGCCCTACCGAGTAGCAGCTGTTTAAAAAAAAAAACTAGCAGTCAGCCCTGAGCCAGAATCATTCAGGATTACTGCAAGAATCAAAGTGTTTCAGTTAAAATTCTAGGAATTAGCTAAGTTGTATTTATAGGGGAGACTGATAGTTAAGGTGTAGTTATGGGAGGGGTGCGAGGCTCAGTATAAGGCATCAGGTTCCCATGGTGTTGTGCTCACCCTGGTTAAAGATACCTATATTCCCAGGAGGAATAAGGTAAATGTGTTCAGATAGGATTTCAGATAATTATTTGCTCATTAACAGAGGGGGAGGTTATCATACTTTATTTCCAATCTCCCGAGGTATGCGTTTCAGTATGATTTAGGTCAGATTCCCGGTTTTAACAGTAATTGTCAGAACTTTGAACTAGGATGCAATTTTAAGGTGCAGAAACAAGGGAGAGAGCTAGGAGAAACAAAAATACAGAGTATTTAGTGGGATGGTTTCGGTAGTAGAAACAGTCACCCAATAGCACAGACACTTAAAAACACTATATGAATAAAAATTAGTAGCATATACAATAAGCATGCATCTAGTTAAATAACAGGCACTAGGCTTAGCTAAAATGTCTGCAGTTAATATAGAGACCAACTAGTATTAGTGGAAAACAGAGGGTTTTTAGCATCTTTAAGCACAGAGACAATGCTCACAAACACAGGCACTTAATGGAGCAGTAACACAGCATAATACAATGCAAACACTGTAGCTTCATGTTTTAAACACAGCTTATCCAAGTTATGTACATTAATTTTAAATAATAACAAGAACACAAAGAAAGATCTTTAGAACATTCTTGAGATCAGTGATTTGAATGAGTTAAAGGATGAAGAGAATAAAACTTACTCTGAAAATCAGTTAGTTTAACTTCTTCTAGTATATATAAGAAAATCTTCAATTGGAAGCACAGTCATAGAGCACTTATCACACACTATAAAGGGACTAATTTAATAAAACAAACAAATCAGTTTGCCGTAAGTGAAAAAAGATGATTAAAACAGGCTGACAATATATATTCTTTGACATTAGCAATCTAGAAATATACTGGACATGAATAATATCAACAACTAAATAAAAATAAAAGGATTATGGACATGCAATTGTAATTTAATACGATCAGCAATATTTTTATGAATGTACCAAAAAAAGTTAATAAGTATCACCTTATAATGATATGAAGTTTAATGGCTGTTGCTAAGAAAACTATTACCTAAAATTGAAATGTGAATCTCCAGTTTTGTTTGAAGAGGTGTTTAGAATTAAATGCAACTTTATATAAAAATATGTATTTAAATTGCTATCAAAGAATAAAACTAATAATTATAGTTTCTTGAAGAAATTGGAAATGTTGAAGAAATACAATAAAGAATGAAATGTAAGAAAATCTTTCATTGGCTGGTCTGAAAATATGTACTTTGACTATACTGCAAGACTATTACTTAGGTACTGCAAGACTATTACTTAGGAATTGACTGCTCCCTTTCTTTGTACATGTATATAAATTGTGAAATCAACAACAATTGTTGAAGAAAAAAGAAAAGTGTGCTTGCAATATATATTTTATATAAAATGCAAAAAGTCAACAGTTACTTGTTTTGTCAGATATGCTTTTCAGTACAATATTAACTAACCAAGGGTAACAAATGACTGGTGGTAAATAGACATAGTAATACTCACTTTACAATTACCACACAGAAATATAAAAAAATCTTACAGATCTACCTAAATAAAGCCTGCAATTTAATGTATGTGCCCATTAGATATGAACATTACTGTCTAAACCTTTGGAAATCAGATACCCTCACAATGAAATGTACACAGCTGTTTTTTCAACCTTCTTGTTGCCATAACTACAATAAGAAACAACAGAAAAGTGGTGTCAGCTGGTACCACAATCCACATAAAAATATACTCTGGCTCCAACCAAATATGTAGAAATGTGTTTAATAAAAACAAACACAATGGACACTCGGTAAGCACTTTCAGCAACAGAATATCGGCTTCATCAGACCGTTAATACATGACATAAAACATACTCTCCCCTTAAATACATCAATCCATCAAGTACATTTTAAATAAACCAATCAAATATCCCTCAAGCAATGCATCATACCCCATCAATAACTCACAACAGGTGTCTATTAAATTGTTTGTAAGCTGTAAAAAACAAGCTACCTCAAAGGTGTGTATAACTTAAAGGGAACTTATAAACTGTTAGTTATACAGGATACTGTTATAAGACGTAAACCAAGTGGTCACATGCCTCATTTCCTTACACCTCTCCTATCAAGGACTGGTTTAATCAAAACCATAGTATTAAGGCCATAACCCTTGTCTGCTTTTAATCTTAAAATCCACCTCAATTATGTCTCCAAGGTATTATTCTCAATATTACCCATTCTAATACCCTCCCTTAATACCTCCAGGACTCTGTATTTAAAACTATGTACCCGCTCACTATTCGCAACATACTTTGCTAAAACATTTGCCATGTTCCCTACCCTCATGTTATATGTATGTTCCCTCATTCATTCTCTCAGAGTCTGATCAGTTTTTCCAGTATAGAATTTCATACAGCACCCACATTTAGCCATATATACTATATGCCTGGTCTCACAATCCGCATTTGCTCTGATTTTAAACAGTCGACCTGTCTATGGATGTACAAAATCCATCTCCTTATCAACCATCACACAAAAGTTACATGAACCACAAGGATGGGTTCCATATACAGCCTCATGCCCCTTCACCATCCTGTCGGATAGCACAACATATTCTTCAGTGTCTTACAGTTTCTAAAAGTAAACCTTGGCAGCCCCCCCCCACTAGACGACCTATCTTCTCATCCATCATCAGTACTGACCAGTTCTTCCAAAAGACTCCTGAACTACATGGGTATCATTGGTATAAGGTATGGGTATCCTGACCACATTGTCAACATTACCCCCACTTCCTCTTCCATTCAAAGTCCTAGCCTGATTATGACCATGCAGCAAATAATAGGGTTTAGCCCTCCCTCCCCTCAGAAAATCGACATCTGTCAAAATTGGATCAAACTCATTGATCTTATAACCTCTCTGTAACAAGGAAGATCTAAAACCACTTATACCTACTCTATACCCATCATCCCTATTATGCAGACGGGACACCCTCATGCCCTGTCCTTTGACCACATTCATAAAAGTCCTCTGAGGGTGCATAACCCTCCTGTGTAGGACAGAGTTCTTATAACATTCTTTCCTAAACAAACTGGTGTTCAAATCCCCACTAAGCCCCTTCTCAACATGTACATCCAGGAAATCTAGACCAACCTCAGAACACTCAAATGTAAACCTTAAGAAATGACTTGTGTCATGCAACGCCATAACAAAATGTTCAAGACTCATACGATTCCCCTCCCACAGCAGGAAAATATCATCGACAAAACACCAGTAAAACAGAACATGCTGCAAAAACATCTCCATGGTAAAAACCTGCTTAGTTTCCCACTGTGCCATGACCGCATTGGTATAGCTGTTAGCACAGCATGTCCCCATTGCTATACCATGCTTCTGTCTGTGATACCAATCGTCAAACACAAATATGTTATACTCCAATATCAAGGGCATAAAATTACAAATTAAAGCTATCAATCTGTATTCATACACTTCTGCCTGAGACAAATACCTACGTAGGTATAGAGGAGCAGGACATTGAGTCGCTCGAGGAGTCGGGGGCATACGAAGAAGAAGGGGCTGTTCATGAACAGGAACTATCCATCCATGCTGAGCCTGTGGGCCATGAACGATCATTAGTGTTGAACTTATTTAAATGAACAATAAGTGAAGCTGAAACTAAACTACTTGATTTGGGTATGTCTTTTATCCCTGCTCTGTCAGGGGATGTGTCTGATTTTATTATTGGCCTAAGGTTGTTTGCTAGAAATGTTATGTTGAAGGTTCTTCATGGAGTAGATAATGTTGTGGATAATAAGGGGGATAATTTTAGAAAGTTTAACAGTTTTATACCTAATAATCACCACCCAGCTTTAGAAGAGTTTTGTAGGGTCTGTGAACAAGACTTTTATGAAGTTTGTAATGGTAAACCAAGTGGTAACAGATTTGTTAATTTAAGCAAACGGGAGAGAGAAGCCCTTGAAACATTAAGTAATGACACAAACTTAGAGATACGTCCTGCCGACAAGGGAGGAATGGTAGTAGTTATGGACAGATGTTTTTGTTTTGAGTCCTTGAATGGTATGTTGGCAGATGAGAAAGTATATGAGAGCCTACATGTACAGCAGGTACAGGATAAGATTAAGGAAGTACACTATATTATTAATGACTACTTGTTAAGATTCTCCATTAGTATAGAGTTAGCACAGTTTTTAACGGTACATTTCCCTATTATACCTTTATTTCAAGGATTACCAAAGGTACAGAAAGGCGGTAGGTCACCTCCCTTTAGACCTATTGTAGCAGGAAAGGGGTGGATTACCGAGCCGTTTTCAGTATTTGTAGAGCGGAAGGTAAGACCTGTTTTGGATAGGTCTGCAATAGTATTGAAGGATACTAAACACTTTCTGGAGGATTCATCTTTATTTATGGAGAGCTGGGATGGTTCTAGAGATTACTTACTTGTTACATTAGATGTAACATCATTATTTACAGCCATCCCTAATAGACAGGGGGTTGAAAACCTACATAGGTATTTGTCTCAGGCAGAAGTGTATGAATCCAGATTGATAGCTTTAATTTGTAATTTTATGCACTTGATTTTGAAGTATAACATCTTTGTGTTTGATGACTGGTATTACAGACAAAAGCATGGTATAGCGATGGGGACATGCTGTTCTAACAGCTATGCCAATGCGGTCATGACACAGTGGGAAACTGAGCAGGTTTTTACCATGGAGATGTTTTTGCAGCATGTTCTGTTTTACCGGCATTTTGTCAATGATACTTTCCTGCTGTGGGAGGGGAATCGTATGAGTCTTGAACGGTTTGCTATGGCGTTGCATGACACAAGTGATTTCTTAAGGTTTACATTTGAGTGTTTGGAGGTTGGTCTAGATTTCCTGGATGTACATGTTGAGAAGGGGCTTAGTGGAGATTTGAACACCAGTTTGTTTAGGAAGGAATGTTATAAGAACTCTGTCCTACACAGGAGGAGTATGCACCCTCAGAGCACTTTTATGAATGTGGTCAAAGGACAGGGCATGAGGATGGTGGGTATAGAGTAGGTATGAGTGGTTTTAGATCTTTCTTGTTACAGAGAGGTTATAAGTTCAATGAGGTTGATCCCAATTTTGACAGATGTTGATTTTATTAGGGGATGGAGGGCTAAACCCTATTATTTGCCGCGTGGTCATAATCAGGTTAGGATTTTGATTGGAAGAGGAAGTGGTGGTAATGTTGACAATGTGGTCAGGATACCCATCCCTTATACCAAGGATACCCGTGTAGTTCAGGGAGTCTTTTGGAAGAACTGGTCAGTATTGATGACGGATGAGAAGATAGGTCGTATAGTGGGGTGGCTGCCTAGGTTTACTTTTAGAAATTGTAAGACACTGAAGAATATGTTGTGCTATCTGACAGGATGGTGAAGGGGCATGAGGCTGTATATGGAACCCATCCTTGTGGTTCATGTAACTTTTGTGTGATGGTTGATGAGGAGGTGGATTTTGTACATCCAGACTGTTTAAGATCAGAGCAAAGGTGGATTGTGGGACCAGGCATAGAGTATATATGGCTAAATGTGGGTGCTGTATGAGATTCTATATTGGATAAACTGATCGGACTCTGAGAGAACAAATAATGGAACATACATATAACATGAGGATAGGGAACATGACGAATGCTTTAGCAAAGTAGGTTGCGAATAGTGAGCGGGTACATAGTTTTAAATACAGAGTCCTGGAGGTATTAAGGTAGGGTATTAGAATGGGTAATATTGAGAATAAGACCTTGGAGGCAGAATTGAGGTGGATTTTAAGATTAAAAGCAGACAAGAGTTATGGCCTTAATACTATGGTTTAGATTAAACCAGTCCTTGATAGGAGAGGTGTAAGGAAATGAGGCATGTGACCACTTGGTTTACGTCTTATAACAGTATCCTGTATAACTAACAGTTTATAAATTCCCCTTTATGTTTTACACACCTTTGAGGTAGCTTGTTTTTTACAGCTTACAAGCAGTTTAATAGACATCTGTTGTGAGTTAATGATGGGGTATGATGCACTACTTGAGGGATATTTGATTGGTTTATTTAAAATGTACTTGATGGATTGATGTACTATTTAAGGGGAGGGTATGTTTTATGTCATGTCTTAATAGTCTGATGAAGCCAATATTGTGTTGGTGAAAGCGCTTACCGAGTGTCCATTCTGTTTGTTTTTATTGAAAACATTTCTACATATTTGGTTGGAGTCGGAGTATATTTTTATGTGGACTGTGCTACCAGCTGACACCACTTTTCTGTTGTTTTTACTTGCTTTTTGTGGCTTTACAGCTGGTTTGTCAATTGGGAGTTTCTTTTTGTTTGTACAATAAGAAACCTATATATGGTAAATTTGACTAGCCCATTTATACAAGTGCCTGTATACCTAATCAGCTAGAAATTGCATTATTTGCCACTGTTACACATTGCTTACTATTGTGCAAACACAGTGCCTGGCATTATGCCCCTTCGCCTACTGTGTTTACATAATGGTAAGTGATGTACATTGTTTTCAAATGTTGCAAATCCAAAATGGGCACACTCTCATAACTGCAAGATGTGCAATAGGAGGGAAACAGCACCATATAAACTACAATTGACACAAAATGCTCATTAGACATTGAGCTTGAACTATGCCAGGCATGTCTGGAGTTGCTGAAGAGGGTGTGCACTTTCAGGTGCAGCATTGGAGTGTTCAGGAGTCCAAACTTTTTGTTGGACTCTTAGTCAGAAAGCAAGGGCCCAGTTTGCTGCAGTGGGACTATTCCTGCTCAGAATATAAATCTGAAGCCTGGGATAATGTTGCCAGAGCCTTAACCAGTGCGACAGATATCCCCCACACAGGTGAGCAATGCAGACATCATTTTGATAATGTCCAGTGGAGGAAGTGGGATACATTCAGCCTTTGGCTCAGGCAATGTCGGTCAGGGGACATACCACAGATATTTAAGTATCAGTTTCAGTAATTGTACGAGTTAAAAAGCTGAATATAGTCAAGAATGGTATTCATAATGATCTTCCGTTCTGTTTTTTCCACAGCTGCTGAGGAGAGAGAGTCTCAAATGTTCGATCCCATGCCATGCGTCTAGTAAGGATGCAAGAAGCATGTGGTATGTATGCATCAGAACAGTACTTTATAAATAGTATTTTAATAATAATAATTTGTATAGTAATTTTGTAGCATTAAAAGTTAAGGACTGATTAGCTGGTATTTAATAGAGTTGTATCAAACTGAGCATGTATATCCCAACTGTAAAAGAAACTATGCATGCCTTAGTTTTTAGAAAAAGTGATGGTGCTATACTCTCAAATAACAGTGTGCGTACATCTCTAAAATGTAAAAGGAAAGGTATGCATGCAGTAGTCTGTAGGACAAAAGAAGAGTACTGTATTTTAGAATACTCATTGGTTGAGGGTTCAAAAACCACGCTTTTCAAATATACAATACTGTTAGGTTTTCACCATTATTGGATTGTAATGTCACACTTCTCTACTAGTGGCACAAATGATCTTCTGTAATCTGTAATCAGTATAATTGGAAAACACATATGTGCAATATATACACACATCAAGGACTGGTGGCCACAATCTGTACTACAGTGTGCCTCTGTTATAAAATGGGTAGTCTTAAAAGTAAGTAAGCCACTTGTTAGGAGTTTACAGTACTAAAAGTAAAGGTAACAGAATAGAGTCAAGTAATTGTATCAATGCTTTGTATGTCATATATGAAGTTAAAACTAAAAATAAGCATCTGGATAGCCGTTTACCCAAACAGAATTTTATTTTAGACACAGCAAACCAATTGAGGTAAGTGTTTGCTGTGTCTAAAATAAAATTCTCTTTGGGTAAACAGCTATCCAGGTGCTTATTTTTGGTTTTATGTTGTTTATTGGCACTTTTTCCTCCTTTTGAACTTTATTCACATATTAAGTTACTAATGTTCTCTCTTTTTATTCTCACCCAACCCTTTTCTCTCTTTGTTTGTATTATTTTTTTTTTGTTTGTTTAATATTTTTATTGTGTTGACTTTTTATTTTTTGTTTTTCTCACAGCACAGCAGTGTAGAACTGTCCCATGGGATCCACCTGCCCCTACTTCACAGGTTATAGCACCGCTGCCCAGCATATCTGGTACAGTACCTGGCAGCATACCCTCTGCTGCCCCTGTACTACCCGGCCCCTCAGGTAGTTCTGCTGTGGAGGATAGACCTGTGGGTTCCTCTTGGACAAGTGACAGAGGGGGTGAATTTATCACCATGCTAAACTGCCAGGGATGGTGTGTATGATTGTCCGCCATAATGTTGGTGCATGCCTACACCAGATGGAGTGCCTGCTCTCCATCCTAGTGCAGAGCACCCATATGAGGTGCAGATGTCAGGCACTGCAGGCAGTGGTGCAATGAGGTGACAGTGATGACAGTCCACTGAGTGAGGACTAGATTCTTACTGTCAACTGCCTCAACATGCATGGGACTGAAATTTCCCATTCCTCTCCCCATCCGTGGAATTCACCCACCTCATGTGTCCTTCATGGTTCCTGTCTCTTGTCTTATTTGTCTTATCTGTCTGCAGTTGATGTGCTGGGCCAACTTATCTCACCCAGATATTCTTACAGCCCCTAATCAACATTCCTCTCTCTCAAAAAAAGGGGCACCTGTTCCATTTTGCACATGAGTGTTCATGACACACATGATTTTTTTCAAATTCTGTATACAGTTCTCTGTACAACAGATTGAGTTGTGGTCACCCCTCTGTCTGGGGGTGACAGTGTTTTATTCTCAAAGAAATAGATAGCATGGTTCTTTCCTACATCCTTCATGCACATTCCTTCCTTGTTTTCACACTGTGCATTCTCCTTCTTGCATCCCATTTCATCACTTTCCTATCTTCCCCATTTCTATTTTTTAAAGAATTATTACGTGATGGTGCATGTTGTGCACTAATGTACAGCAATGGTAAAAAAACAGCAATATACGTAGATATATTTTGAAATCCTTGGTTACAGTCAGGGTCCCACAGGGCTCTGTCCTTGGCCTTTACTTGTTTAGGTTGTATCTTTCAGACCTAACTTTTTCATCTGAGGTGTTCTACAGTCTATATGCAGATGACCTGAAATTGGGTAAAGTGATTACATGTGTTACAGATAAGGCACGTCTGCAAAATAACTTTACTAAATTGACCATTTGAGCACAGGAGAATAATATGCTGATAAATACATAAAAAAACTAAGCATATGAGATTTGGTAGGTAAAAATTGAAAGGTGAATATTTAATACAGCACACAGTGATTGAAACTGTAGACTCATTTAAGGACCTGGGTATATGGGTAGATTCAGCTATGAGTTTTTCTAATCACATCAACCAATTGGTTAATGATAGTTACAGAACTATAGGTTGTATAAAAAGATTTATAAAGTCTAGGAAATCAAACATAATGAAGTCATTGTTTGTTGGTTACATTAGACCCAACCTTCAGTATGGAATAACAATATGGAAACCCTATAAGAAAACAAGCATGAATAAACTGGAAAGAGTACAATGTAAATATACCAAGGGCATCCATGGATGGGAAAATTTAAGTTATTATGAAAGACTAAAATATCAGAACTTGTACAGTGTCTCTTGCACATACCTAAGAAGAGATCTTGTTCAGGTATAGAGGGCATTTAGTGACAACTACTTCTGGGAATGTTTGGGGTTAACAAAAAGTACTAGAGAATCATCAGACAACCTATGTAGAAGATTCTATAGGAATGAGAAGTGTACTAACTGGTTCTCTGACAGAGCAGCTGATGGATGGAATAGACTGCCGAATTACATTAAAACAAGTACTAGTTTAGATATTTTTAAGAACAGCCTCGATACTTATTATGGGAACAAGTGTTTTGGTATATTGGCAAGCTGCTAGAAGGGTATCAATGCCCATGCTTGCTATATTTGTATGTATGTATGTATGCATTTAAAGTATCGTACACATATGTAAAATTATTACTAACACCTGTATTCGAACCCAGTACTATCTGCCTCCAACAACAATGCATTGACACTTGCTGCCACAGAGTCAGTTAGAGAGCAGATGTATTTAATACATTCAGTAGTAAGTGACACAGTTTAGGAATGATTTCCTTTGTACTTCCCTGTGCTTGCTCTCCCTATCACTAATGTTGTATCTTCTTCATTAAATTCAGATGAAGCACCAGTTAGTGATCCCCTGTAATGTTTTATAAAGCATTATTGTGTGATACTCATTTAGTTTTGTACAGTAGTAGTGTACGATGTTGTGCAATGCTGCACATTGCATAGCATTGATAAACAACACTACTACCAAAATACTTCAGTGTATTACTTATAGCTAAACCATTTTCCCCAAAAAAGGAAGTTATCACTGTATTAAATGCATTAATTCCTGCAGGCATAGATTCCACTTAACTAACAGGTGTATACAACAACAGTTAAGTCTGACAATTCTATACAATCTTTAAAATACACCTGCTAATCAGCTGAGTCTGTAGCACCACGTGTTAATGTATTGATACATGTATTTTTTTGTTCAGGTGGTTCTTGTTTCGAATCCAGGTATATGTTAACAGTGTCAAATAATTTTACGTGTAACTCCAAATTCTTAGGTGTGATAGTTGTTATGGAGTTCAAAATATGGGTAGATGGTACTGGTAACAAATCCAGCTATATAATACTTAGAAATGGTTTTGCTGCAGCTGCCTGTTAATGCACCATGTGCACCATCACACAATAATTCAATAAAGAGAAGAAATGGGGAAGACAGGGAAGTGGTGAAATGGGGAGAAAGCAGGGGAATGCACAAAGTGATAACAAGGTAAGCATGTGCAGGAAGGATGTTAGAAAGAACCATTTCTTCCAGAATAAAATATACAAATTTTGCTGAATTTGGACTGCCAACTCAAGTGAGAGAGGGATGACCACAACACAATCAGCTGGATAGAGAATTGGAAAGAATCATGTGTGTCATGAAGACATGTGTGTGAAATTGAGAGCTATGAATGGGGTAATTTTTTTTGTGCATCAGGTGTCCATTTTTTGAGAGACAGGAATGTTGGGGAAGGGCTGTAGGAATGTCTAGATGAGGTAAGTTGGGCAGGTGAGGAAGCAATTGCAGACAGACAAGACAAGAAACAGGGATGTGAAGGACACATGAAGTGGGTGAGCACCATGGTTGGGGTGAGGGTGGGGATATCGTGGACCCATGAATGTCAAGTTGGGTGACAGTGAGAATCAAGTCCTCAACCAGTGGACTGTCATTACTGTCACCTCACTGTGCCAATGGCTGCAGTGTCTGATGTCTGTGTTTCCTTGTGTTATTTAATACAACAATGGAGAGTAGTGTTTCCAGCCAGCATAGGCATACACAAACAGTGCAGCGCACAATCCTACACACCATCCCTGGCAGTTAATCATGGGTGATAAACTCACCCCTTCCACCACTGCTCCCATGAAACTCACCCCCTCCACCAGTGCTCCTGGATGGAGCCACAGGTCTATCCTATGGTACAGAACTACCTGAGGGGCTGAGTAGTGCAGGGGCAGCAATGGGATGCTACCAGGTTCTGTACCAGATGTGTTGGAAAGAGGCACTGTAGCTGGTGAAGTGGGGGCAGATAAATCCTGTGGGGCAGTCCTACCCCACTGTGCTTTGGGAAAAACAAAAAATAAATAAATAAATAAAACAAAAATACAAAAAAAGAAAGAAAATAATACCCCCTCAAAAAGAGAGAAAAAAAAGGGAGAGAAAAGAGGGACAGAAAAAGGGAGAACATTAGTAACTTCATATGTGACAGCAGCTTACCCAGCTTCTAACAGATGCACAATATACTACATATTGCTGTAATCAATCCTTGATGTGTGCATACATTGCATATATGCATGGCTGAAATATACTGATTACAGTTTACAGCAAGCCAGTGGTGGCACTGCTTTATAGCTTTGATGTTTCATTGCAATATCGGTGAAATCTTAACATATTTAATATATTATATATATTTAATATATTTGGGAAGTGTGAATTTTGAAGGCACAACCTATGACTACTTTGTAATAATTAACTTTTTTTTTGGCCTCCAGTGTAATGCATGCATACTTCCCTATTACAGTTAAGAAATGAATGCTCAATTTGATACAACTGTAAAAGTAACAAATAAATGCGTCATAACATTTAATGCTAAAATAACCCCACTGTTGGGATGCATACATACCACATGCATTTTGCATCCATGCCAATCTAGAGCCATGGGTTGTCACATTCAGAGCTGGTCTGTGATGGCTGCAGAAAAAACATAATGTAACAGAATACCATCAAACATACCAATTCTGACTGTATCCAGCTTTTAACGCTGACTAGTAGTCTCTGTAAGTGATGCTTACACATCTGTGGGGTGCTCCCAGTCCTATATTCCTCAAGCCAATGGTCAAGGGTATCCCTCTTCCTCATCCTGAGGTCTTTGTAGTGGCTCCTACATTGTTCACCAGTGTGGGAGGATACCGGTAGCACTGGTCAGAGCCCGGACCAGACTATTCCATGCCTCTGCCTTGTAATCGGAGCCACAATAGTCCCTCTGCAACAGCCTGGGCCCATGTTCATTGATTAGGAGTACAACAAACACTTTGGACTCCTGGACACCCCATCTTTGAGCATGGAATCTCAAAAAATCTCCAGGAATGCTAGCCTTACCTATCACAGATGAAGACCAATGTAGAATGATGTTTTCCCACCAATTGCAGGTATCACCCTTATTGGAAGTGTGCACTTTCTGGATTTACAACATTTGAAAGTGTTGCATAGCACTTACCATTAAGAAAACACATTGCACAAGAGTGCGGGCTGCTGAGAAATGTGTTTGTGCTATTATATGTATATATATATATATATATATATATATATATATATATATATATATATATATATATAGTATTAATTCAATGCATACAGTGTATGTGCGTAGCTGTCTGGGTCATGTCTGCTACATGGGTGACCCATTCATCCGGTTTGTGCAGTGCCACTCTACTCACAAAGGAGATGCGCATAGCCAAAGACGTTTGTGTTAAGTGATGCATCACCCAAATAGTGGCCTCAACAAAAAATAAATAAATAAATAAAGATAAAAAAAAGTATAGAAAATGGAGAATTGGTTAAAATGTGGAAAATCACTCTATGACATACACAATAGAAATGGTTATTACACATGAGATATTACTACATAGGTCTGGATTCCAACTCTCACTGCAATGCATTGTCACAAAACAGGAGGGGGGCTTATCCATCTTTGCCCCAAAAAACAGGCAGCAGATACATGACATAATTCTTCACATAACCAAGTGCAACTGAATGTACAGTGATATCAAGTCATGACCTATTTGTAAATGTATTCCATGTAATTTATTTGGATGTAGTGTACTTACTGATTACAAACTGCTATGATTATTCCTAGCAAATATACAGCTGTGTCCATCATTTCTGTGTTTCTTGGTCATTTATCAGTTATCTGACCAGTACTCCGAGACATGCAGTATGTAAGACAGTCTATATCATTTACCTTAAAATGTGTAAGGATATTCACTGGGGACAATATGATATGCAGTTTCCATCAAATTAATGGAATGTTGGATGCCACAAACAAGCACATACTACTGTTCTGGGAGTGGGGAGCAAAGGTGGGTTCCTGTCATGGAACATGCAAGGGTATAATGCTCTTTCAAGAGGGCTGGAGCCAGGCTGAGCTACTGTTATGGCAAAAACAAGGGTATGTTACTCTTGTTACTCTTCTTGTTTTGCATTATGGTGGTTTGATCTTGTGAGGGTGGTGAAAGCCAGAAACTGCTATGTGTCTCATTATTTTCAAACTTCTCTGTTATGATTTCCTGTTTCAAATGTATTTTGCTAAACTAAGGGCATGCAGTGATCATCATTACTTTGGGGAGGTATCAGTGTGTGAATCTTTGAGGCCTAAGGCCTACTACTTGCTAATGGACACATACAAGTCAAATAAGTATCTGCTGTCATGTGTAACATTAATTTCTGTACAAATCTCCCACCTTGTAGTTGCTCACTGTACCAAGTGATCAAATACAAAGATGTGTCAATATTATTGTACAATATAGTACTTATTCAGGACTTAATTTGTGAATGAAGTAGTTGACACAATGTTAGTTCAGAGTTGACTGAGATGCAAGCAGTGCACAGCCAATACATGGGGAGGTAAAGGCTGTGGCTCTGAGTTGAAGTCAGCAGAGGTTGCAGGGTTCCTGTATTGTGTCTCTGTCCACCCTGTAGCACTCTACAATGTCCATGTCATGAATGTTGTTACAAGTTAAATGTGGCCTGAAACCTCTTCTCTGTCTCAGCCTAGGCCTATTGACAGCAGCAGCAGCATTGCCTGCAGCCTGTAGCACATACAAATGGAGTCAAGCAGCAGCAGCTCCTAATGTTCTCTATGTATAGACTTTCTGTGTCTGTACTCCACTAGTTTTGAAATCCACAGGAAAAACCAGCATGGAGTCTAAATAGTTGCTTTATAACTTCTTGAATAGCTCCACCAGACTGGGTGATTAGCATGCAATTCAGCTGCCTATGCTCATAGGTTAATAGGTTCATAGGTTGGTGCTAGGCTATCAGCCCTAAAGCCTACACAAGCCTAGCCATAACAACTCCCTGGCTATTTCTTCCCACAGTATTTACTTCACTGGACCCCTGTCTAGCAGGGCAACTGACATGATCCCTGGGGTGAATTTCCTATCTCCCATCCAATCATCAAGGTTCCTTTTGAAGAGGGCCAAAGAGACACTCTGCTTGACATGTATGGGCAGACTATTCCAGAGTTTGGGGAGTCTCTGGGTCAGGAACCTATCCCTCCAGCATGTTTTGTTCATTGTGATGACAAGGTTTAGATTCCTGGAGAGTGTGTCTCTGAGGGATTGGGATTTCTTTAAGTGTAGCGTGTCCAACAGCTTTGGGTTTGACATGGCCTTGTATGTTAAGCAGAGATCGCCTCTGAGTAGACGATATGTGACAGAGTATAGGTGGAGTTATTTTAGACTGTCAGCATAGGGCATCTGCTTTAGGCCTGTGATTCTTTTAATAAGGTATTTCTGCGGCCTTTCCAGTTGTTGCAGATGTCTTGAAAGGTACATACCAAATGAGGCATTGTATTCTATAATGGGTCTAATGAGGGATGAGTACAGTGGGACAATGACCTCCTTTTTTCTGGAAGAAAAGCCCTTAGTGATGAGGTGTGCCACATAGAAGGATTTCCTGACTGTTGTGGTCATGTGGTTATCGAAGGTGAGACCACTGTCCACCTGTGTCCCTAAGTCTCTTATCATATTTTTGGTGTTTAGTGTACTGCCACCTATGTGGTAATTCACAGGTACATGTTTTTTCCCAAAGGGGATAACTATACATTTTTTGGCATTGAGCTTGAGCCCATGGCTCTGGCACCAAGAATCTGTCTCTGTAAGGCCTTTTTGTAGAATATCCACATCATTTGGGGATTCAATAATGGCTCATAGTGTGCAGTCATCTGCAAACTTTGTTAGCCAGAGTCCCTTAGTGTTGGCCTGTACTTCAGAGAACTAGATTCCAAACAAGAGCAGTCCCAGGACTGAACCCTGAGGTACTCCACTTGTCACTTGTCTGGACCTGGATTTGGAGTCAGCTACTTTTACAGTGTGGGTTCACTCAGTAAGCCAGTTGGCAACCCATCAAGTGATGTATGGATTAATGCCCAGCTTAGTAAGTTTATCTATTATTCCAGAGTGGGGGATGGTGTTGAAAACCTTGGCGAGGTGCAGATAGGCTGTGTGGACCACCTTACCCTCGTCCATGCTGTAATTAGCATCTCTGAAACACAACCTAGACAGATGCAGTCCATTAATAATCTACTCTACTATAAAATGGCAAATGTGTAGCTAGCCAAACTGATGGTGAGGATAATTGCCTCATGTTTGGCAAAGCAAAATATTTGCTAAGGTATCTTTACAGAGGAGTATAGAACTCCAGGAGGTATGCTGTAATTTTTTTGTTTACCTAAATAATGCATTTGCTGGAATATATTAATGAATAATGTGAAGCAAAGCCTTTTACACTGTTATCTGTATGCATTGTTAGAAGTATACTGATGACATGGCCATGTTTTGCGAAGCCGTTTCAGAGGTACAAATGATTGACAATATATGAAAATAGTAAGCTGTGTGGCACATATGTAAAAATGTTTCAGGGACAGGTCCTTTGAATACATGGTTAGCATTTCCAATACATTTTATTAGCAAAATAGTTCCTGTGCCTGTTCTTTAGTGGGTGGGGAAGAAAAGGGAATTTACTGTTATGTCACAAACTACAATGGACTGTTCTTTTGGGGGAGGTGGCACAATTGAGTTACTGCTATGGCACATACAAGGATATGTTGCCATTGCTACTCACCTAGTTTTTTATCCTGCTAGTTGTTAGTATTTCACATATGATGTATGTGTTATGTTTTTCCATTGGGTATTACTAAATGCCTACCCTAACTGTTTTATCTGGTGACAGTTACTTTGTAGTTATGTGATATTTATGTGTTTTGTCATTCTGTTGTGTTAAGACTGAAAATGTCATTTAGGTGCAGACCTCCCCCTTCAGTAAGGCAGAAAACAACAAAATATTGGATGCATTATATCAACATTATGCTTTCTTTCTTGGAAAGGTTCATCCCAATATGCCAGAGAGGCTGAGTGTATGGCAGGAAACCATTGATAACATAAATGCCATGGGTGGCCATGCCTGTACTTAGAAGCAAGTGTGACACAGGGCCACTGACATGATCACATCTGCATGGAGGCATGCAGCTGCTGTTGCCTGAGACCAAAGGGTAACCAGGCTGGGTCTGCTTCAGAGCCACCTCTCATCCCCAAAGAGGAATTCCTGGCAAATCTTGTGACACAGGACAACTCACAGCAGTGTAGCCCACAATATGTCCTTGATGTGATTGCAACTCCTTCTCAGTCCCAGGAATGGCTTCCAGGTAAGGCTTTGTTATATGACCAGTTCAATACTGTTGTATAGTAAAACAATTGAAATAAAAGTTACTTCTGTGTCACTTGTGTTTTTGGTGGAGGGATTGAATATTAGAACAGTGATAAGTTCAGTTCAGAGCTGTCAGCCACATATGTGTTAAAGTAAAATGTTATGCTGATTGATGGGATGAGTACATGCAGTAAATCCTGTCTTACTATTAAATGTGATGATGTTGGCCTTACCTGTTACTTAACTTTTCTCAGGACCATCAAGAATCAAGAACCATAAGCCTCCTGTAAATGGTAAGCCAAATCAAGTTATTTTAGTAGTGCAGATCAATTTCTAGTAATGTAATGTATAATTGTAGTGTCATGGTCCTGGGCATTCCTGTGAAGGCAGCATGTCCAGCATACATCGGTCATGCTCTAGTAGCAGCACCCCATCTGTCCTTGGCAGTGGAGGTGCCAATGCAACTCCAGGCAGATCCAGTTCCCATGGTTGGGGGCAACAAAGATGAACTGCCACTTCAACCATGCATGGCTTACATAGGTTCATAGGTTCATAGGTAGGTATGAGGCTATTGGCCATAGGGCCTATATAAGCCTAGCCAAAAAGGTACCCTGGCTTTCACCACCCAAGAAAATTATTTTCCTGTGTCCCTGTCGAACAGAGTCACAGATGTGATCCCTGGAGTGAATTTCCTATTTCCCATCCAATCATTAAAATTTTTCTTGAAGAGTGCTAATGAGAAGCTTTGTTTGATATAGATAGGTAATTTGTTCCAGAGTATGGGAATTCTCTGGGACAGGAATCTATCCTTCTAGCATGTTATGTTTATTGTGGTGACAAGGTTTAGGTCCCTAGAGCATGTAGCTTGGAGGGATTGGGATTTCTTTAAGTGGAGCATGTCCAACAGCTCTGGGTTTGACATAGCTTTGTATGTTAGGCAGAGATCGCCTCTGAGTAGGTGATATGCGACGGAGTAAAGCTGAAGTTTTTTGAGATGGTCTGAATAGGGCATCTGTTTGAGGCTGGTAATCTTCTTTGTGATGTATTTCTGTGGCCTTTCTAGTTGTAGATGTCTTGTGAGGTACATACCAAAAGGGGTGTTGTACTCTATAATGGGTCTAATGAGTGACGTGTAGAGGGGAACAATGACCTCTTTTTTCCTGGATGAGAAACCTTTTTTGATGAGGTGTGCCATGTAGAAGGATTTCCTGACTACTGTGGTGATATGATTATCAAAGAAGAGACTACTGTCCACCTATGTCCCAAGGTCTCTTATCACACTTTCGGTGTTAAGTAGACTACCGCCTATGTGGTAGTTCAAGGGTAAAGAGTTTTTACCAAAAGGGATAACAATGCACTTTTTGACATTGAGTTTGAGGTCATGGATTTGACACCAGACATCTGTCTCAGTGAGGCCCTTTTGTAGGAGGTCCACATCATTAGGAGTTTCAATTATGGCTCCTAGTTTGCAGTAATCTGTGAGCTTCATTAACCAAAGACCTTCTGTGTTAGCCTGAACTTCTGAGAAGTAGATACCAAACAGGAGAGGACCCAGGACTGAACCCTGTGGTACTCCACTTGTCACTGGTCTGAAGTCAGATTTGGAGTCTGCTACTTTCACAGTGTGGATTCTGTCAGTGAGCCAGTTGGCATCCCATCTTGTGACATAAGGATTTATACCTAGTTTAGTGAGTTTATCTATAATTCCAGAGTGGGGGATGGTGTTGAAAGCCTTGGCGAGATCTAGATAGGCTGTGTGAACCACCTTACCCTCATCTACGGCTTTGGTAACTGCTTCAGAGAAGTCTATCAGGTTTAGGAGACATGATCTGCCTTTTACAAACCCGAACTGGGTGGGGTCCAAAGTTTGGAGATTACCAATGTCATTTTTTTAAGTTCCATGATTATACATTCCATAGCCTTGCAGACCAGGCTCATCAGGCTAATGGGGTGGTAGTTTCCGGGGTCCATGGTGGTTCCCCCTTTGTGGAGTGGGATAATCGTTGCTGTGTGCTATTCAGTGGGTAAAAAGCCTGAGGTGAGGCTATGACTGAACATGGTACTTAGGTGGGGTGCCAGTTCATTCTGTAGTTTGTGTAGAATGCAGCCTGGGATGTTGTCAGGTCCCATGGATGCTGTGTTCTTGGTTTTGGAGAGTGCGGTTTTTACCTGTGCAGTCGTGATTACAGGAACCTTGCATTCTTCCGGTATAGAGATGGGCCTTTTTGGGGGTGAGAGGGGGGTAAAGTTAGCACTGAAACTGTTTGCCAGGATCTTGGCAATATCAGTTGGTTCTGTATATTTAGTGCCATTGTGCTGTAACTCACTGAATTACAGATCTGAGTGTTGCCATTGACATTTTTGATATATCTATAGAATGCTTTGTGGCTGTCATTAGACTCAGTGGTGATTTTGTTTTCATAACTAGCTTTGGAGGATTTTATGAGAGATCTTAGCTTTTTACTTAGGCTGACCAGGGAGTTCCTCCAATCTTGTGATTTCACTCTTTTTTTGCAACAGTTTCTTTCTTCTTTTTTAGAGTTTGTTTATGGCAGGGGACCACCGGACTGGCTTCCTTTTTTTGGAGGATAGAATCTTGGTTCTGTTAGGGATTGCACAATCCATGCACTCGTGTAAGTGCTTATAAAGTGCATTTGTGTAGGATTCAGCAGTCATACCTCTATTGTCTGTCTGCATGGGTGTTGTGAAGTTTTCTACTTCTGTCTTAAGAAGTGTGAAGTTGGTTTTGGAGAAATTTTACAGTGGTTTCCCTAATTGGGGGGGTGGGGGGGTGGGGGTGGGATGTGGATGTCTGGGGTGATTAGCTTGTGGTCAGATCTGACCAATGAGGAATTGACCTCTGGTGTGGAACACTGGTTGCCCATGTTGGTAATGACCAGGTCTAGGATATTGCTGCCCCTGGTGGAGGTGTGGATAAGCTGATCCAAGATGTTGGAAAACGTTGAGCAAAACGTTGGCACATGAGTAGTTTTCCCAGTTAATGGTGGGGTAGTTGAAATCACCCATTATTAGGGTGTTAGGTTGTACCCTAATAATGAGGAGTGGGAATCCTGGAGCATGGTGGGGGATCTGTAGCAAGCTACAATTTGGATTGCGGTCTTGCCCAGAGTTAGTTGCACTTGGATAATCTTGGATGCATTATGCTAAGCAATTAGCCTGGAGGTGTGGATATCCTTAATGAATATGGACACACCTCCACCTTTAGTGTTTTGTTCCAGGTTAGGTGGCCAAAAGGTGTGGTATGAATTATAGCCTGGTAATGCAGGGGTGCTGTCTGGAGCCTTGAAAAAGGTCTTTATCACTGCACAAATGTTGATGTTCTCCATTTTAAGGAGTGCCTCGAGTGAGTGCATTTTGAGGTTTAGACTTCTAGCATTGAGTAGCATTACCCTCAGAATTTGCTTGCTTGTGCCTGTTATGGTGGTGAGATAGTCATTTGAACCTTGCCTAAAAAAGGCACTATAGGGGTGACAAGAGCCTTAGCCAGTATCCAGAATCCCAAGGGTGACAGGTGCAGGCCATCTCTGGTAAAGCATCATGGTCTGTCAAGCCATGTCATCCCAGGCAGACAGATACTGGATCCCCTTAGAATGACACCAGTAGCTTAGCCTATTGTTGAAGTCAATCATTTTGTCCTTGTACTGTGGTATCATTGTGGGTGATGGCAGGATGCTACTCAGGGCTAGGGTCATACCTGACTGGGCTACAAGATTGGACAGCTCCTCCATGTCTCTTTTCAGTCCAGGGAGGTACATCTCAGGTCATTCACACCAACATGGACAATGACAGAGTCATATTTGTACTTGTTGTCGAGTGACCTGAGTGTGTGCATTATGTGGCAGATCCTGGCACCCAACAGGCAGCTGATAGTAACTTTCTTTTTGTTTAGCCTGGTGAGTGGAACATCAGTGTGCCTGACTATAGAGTCACCTATGACTAGAGTGTTGGGTACGTTGTTATGCCTTATGGGCTGTGGTTGAGTGGCACACTGAGTTTGTGGGCTATGTGTCATTTGTGTTGTGTTGGGGGGGGTGGAGGTTGCTTGTGTTTCTGCTTTGGATGCCTCTGTTGCTTGGGCAGATTTTTATTGAGAACCTCCGGGAATGTAGGTGTTTGTTTTGTGTTTCTATGTGTGTGCTTTGGTGGTGTAGGTTTTGAGGAACTATGTGATTTGTGTGGTGTGGTGCAAGTGTTTACCCTGTCCTCTTGACTGTCTAGTCCAGTCTTAGGTGAAGAGATTTTTGCTTCCAGTTTGGCTATATAAGTGCAGCTCTCACAGGTTGTAGTTTTGGGTGGTAGGAGGAGAGGGTTGTTTTTGTACATGAGGCAATTGCTGCATTGCCCCAAGATGCCCAGATTCTTCAGGTAGACAGGAAAAAACACTGGGAGCAGACCCTTAGACATGCCTGGATAGGTGCTTATTTATTAAGTACTAAAACATGTTTTCCTCTAGACAAGTGAGTAAACTTGAGTGCTGTAGTAATTTGTAGCTTATTTAGTACTTACAACAAGTTCTGAACAAGTGCTGAGCTCAAAGAAACAGATTTGAGTGCTAAAGCTAAAAAACTGACTAGTTTTAAGGTAAAATTTGAAAAGCAGACTTTATGGCACCAGGAATAGCTTAACTCTAGCTAAGCGGCGGTGGCTCAGAAGCTTACAAACAGTCCTGGGTACAACAAGTCTGTATTTGGACTAGACTACTTACAAGAAAGGCAGGAAACAAAATTAAAATGTCTTTTTTGTAAAGTGGAAAGGGAGAAAGGAAGAGCATAAGATAACTCAAGGTTAATAACTAAGTGGGTTGGTCTTCTCAAATGTTCTCCCTGTATTAGGTAGAATGGGGTAATGACACTAAACTGGGAGGAGTGTCCCAGATCAAATTTACAGTAGGGGTGGACATCTGCAAAGCCACCATGTATAAAAACAGGATACCGATAAGGAGGGAGGGTGGGAGACAAAAATCAGAACAAACAAACCCAAACAGGTGCTTAACAAATGTAGAAAACTTCCAGTTAATACCTCACACACAGTGAAACTAGCTAGAAAACTAGGCAGAAGACAATAAAAGTGCTATAAATAACTCATTAAAATAAGCACAAAACAGGATACTTAATGTTATATATTGCAGATCAGGGTTTGCTCAGTGACCTTCCTCTGATTAGCTCAGTGTGAAATGGCAGAAACACTCACAACTTAACTTCTTAAGTAACAGAAAGTTGAAACCTGAAACAATTTTAAAAAAGCTCAAAAGAACCAATGAGGTGCTTACTCCAAGCTGCAGTTCAGGTAACCCCAATCAGCCAATGACCATAAACACTCCCCTCTCACTGAAATGCAAGAATGCCTTTGGCTAAACTAAGATGGCCTGGAACATCTGTTCAGACACACAGCCTCTACAAACAAACAACCAGGCCCAAAACACAAGCCTGAATATGTACAATGCTACAACTACCCACACTACTTAGGTAGAAAACAAACTGCAGAAATGTTTATCACCCCAGAAAAGCAGCAGTGAGTCTTTAAATGAAAGTTTTAAACAGATAAAGGAGCAAGGAGACTCTGGAGAATGCTTTTAACTGCAAACAAATAAGTTATATGATACACTCCTTGGCAGGAAATCAGAACAAACAAACCCAAACAGGTGCTTAACAAATGTAGAAAATTTCCAGTTAATACCTCACACACAGTGAAACTAGCTAGAAAAGTATGCAGCAGACAATAAAAGTCTATAAATAACTCGTAAAAATAAGCAAAAAACAGGATACTTAATGTTATATATCACAGATCAGGGTTTGCTCAGTGCCCTTCCTCCGATTAGCTCAGTGTGCAATGGCAGAAACACTCACACACTCCAACATACCAAGCTGTAGAGCTAGCACTGAGCTTGGCTGTGTTCATGCAGACTCTCACACACCACTTTCACATGGAGGACCTCTTCAGACACACACAAAGCCTGCCTGCTTCACTTCCTCCCTCACACACACACTCACCAATCTTTTTGTTTTCTCTCATTTGGATTCAGGGATACAAAAGCTTTGTGTCTGATGCACAGGGTGCAAAGCTACATTAGTGCATAGCATATCTGCATTTCTGTTGTTGAACTGATAATTGTACCTGTCAGTTATATTTGCCTTGCCAAATGATACACTGGATTGCATCATCATGACAGTACTTTCTAGTGTATTCTCTTGTAAGGGCTGTGAAGTCAGGTACTGCAAAGTGTGTCATTACTTTATAACCCTTCTCTCTAATGTTTTCCAGTACATACGTATGCTGCACATCATCAGACATGCCACCACATGCAGATCTCAGGATTGTATGAAAGGGCTGTGGTCAAACTCATCATAACAGTAATACAGTATAATGCTCTCTTTTGCAGCAACCTCACCAGACACATGCAGCAGCTGGACAGACCACAGGGCATTCGCATCAAGATAACAGAGGGCCTACTAACCATTACATGATATATGTGGCTGGATTAACAGACATGTCACTGTCATCTGTCTGGTATCACATTAAATATTATCTGTGATTCTAAGCATATTACTTTTGGTTTAAGCACTTGGGCTTCAAGTTAGTTGTCTCACATTATGAAGGTTTGTAGTCTATGTGCTGGTAGGAGGAGAGGGTAGCTTCTGCCCTTCTGATCTGGGAATTCGTGGTTGAATGCTTATTGTGGCTGTTGTTCAAAGTATCTTTGTTATGGTTTAAGCACTCGGTCTCCAAACCAGTTATTTTACATTAGGAAGGTTTGTGGTGTAGTCTTGTGGCAGGGAAGGATAGCCTACAGCCTTCTAAGCTAGGATTTGTTGGTTGAAGGCTTATTGTGTCTATTATTCAGAAAGTGTCTTAGTTCTGGTTTAAGCACTTCTGTTCCAGAGCACTAATTTCACACTAGGAAGGTCTGTTGCCTACACTCTTGTTTGATTATTCTGATGGATTGCTGCTTTATTTAAAATGTTTGTTCCTCTGTTGTGATTGGGATTTTCTGCACTTGATTTCTATGACTTCTGCATTTTATAGCATAGACCTGATTCAGACTTGCTGCATCTAAACTGTTTGTTATCATTGGAACATTAAAACCAGCCTTCTTACATTAAGAAGGCCCGACTGCACCCTTGTGGCAGAAATGTGCAGCCAAGAACCCATCTGACTTGGCGATTGCTGGAATATGGCTTCATGTTGGCCTCTCCCTTGTTTTACTTGTTTAAAATAGCTTAACTTCACTGGTATTTCAGTGTTGTGTTTTGGGGTATTTGCACTCAGTTTACTGTAGCTGCTTAGAATTTTCACTGCTGCCCTGCCGCCCTGCAAGCAGCTCAGTATGTATTGTGAAACATTGACATATTTTGTAACCCTAGCCCTCCATAGCATAGACATTTTGTTAGTCTTACACCAAAACCTGGTCCACCTAGCCCACTCCCCACAACTAACTACAGTATATATCTTCCATAATGGATGGACAGTTTCCCACCATGTCTCCAGGCAGCCTGATGGGCATGGGCATCCTGAGGCAACAGAGGAATTGCCTCATTTATATTGACAACCAGTTACTGCTAAAACAAACTAATACAACATGTAAGAGCTGTATCTATACTATGAATTTGGAATTAATTCTCTAACATAACAACAAATCAGATATCAAACATGTTGTCAGCACACACAATTCATCTGTTGTACATAAGCTCACAACACATAAACCCACATACATGGAGGTACTCGCTAGAAACCTAACTAAAGATTGGAGACCTTTCAGGTACAAATCTAATGCACACAGTGCAGACCCAACAGAATCCACTACATAAAATAATACACACACCAGTGCCTCAGTCAATAAACTCCTCAGGCAAAACACCTCAAAACCAAATGACTCCATAGTGAGACACACAGATGCCCCCTTCACCAGGCTGGACAAGTACAAGGGCAGAGTTAGCTGCCTGACATGTGCCAGGGATCTGTCAGATCATGCACACACTCAGGTCCCTCAACAACAAGAGCCGTTATGACTATGTCATAGTTCATGTTGCAGTAAATGACTGGAGATGTACCTCACTGTACTATATGAAGATGCTTGCCTCCCCCATAGTGGCCTTTTTAAGCAATGTCAGAAGTAAAGTCCCAATATAAAAGTATTCACCACAGACAAACTGAAGGTTATGCTGCTTAATGCATGGAGTGTAAATCAAACTGCACTCACTGGAAGAACTCCTTACTTTGGCAGATACCCATGTCTGTGCAGTCAGACATGGTTTAAGGCTGCAGAGAGCACCCTAACCATGCAGGGGTACAATGCCTTCCACATGTTCACACATCAAAACGAACATGAAAGAACCAAAGCTGGAGGTGTATGCATCTTCATTAAAGACAAATGCACCTCAAGACTGGTCAAAGAATAACACTCTGTAGTGCTACTCCAATTCCAATTAACTGTTTGTAAAATCCCCTTCTATATCCTAGATAGCTAAAGGTCCCTCACAGTGAACCACAGGGACCACTCTGCCTACTTAGACCTAATTGAGTCATTTACAAGACAGCCAAACACCTTGGTCGTGTGTGATTTCAACTATCCTTCCATCGATTTGGAATTATATAGGTGCACAAACACACTCCCCCTAAGGTTCCTGGACGTTGTTAATACACAAACTGTGTAACAGATAGTCTGCACTGCCACCAAGGGGCTTAAATGTCCTAGACTTAGTACTGACCAACATAGTTGTTCTCTGCACTAACCCCTGTGTGTTGGTCTCACTGGTCAGATCAGATCACAATTCAGTCTCATACTCATTCACTATCATACCTGACACCCCCTGAAGAGCAGAAAGGATGAAACATTTCTCCAAAGCAAACTATAGTCTCCTAACCGATGCCATAAAGAGCTGCAAATCCCCTGCTATCACTGTCAACAATGACTACTATACAGAGGTGTACACAAATGGCCTGCATAAGCAGCTATACAAATGTATAGAGTTGGCTGAACATGAATGGATCAAAACAAGTTCCTCACAGAAAACAAGCCACCCTAGTGGGCATCAAGCAGACATATGTTATAAAACAAGTGGAAGAAAGTAATGTCTAATAACAAGAGGACTCAGCCTGAACAAGGAAATTACCTATCTTAAAAATTGGAAAAAAGTGAATGGAAGATCTAGCCACGAATGTAATCCAAGAACGACTCTTGAACATCAAGTTGAAAACCAAAAACAGAATATTTATTAATCCAACAACACATAAGAAAAGATGAGTGCTTTCGCGTAGTGTACCCTACGCTTCATCAGATAACAATATACAAAAAACAAAGCTCTTAAATATCACAATGCGCGGGAAAATTACATTTTAACAAGCAATTAACATTTAAAGTGTACACAGCTAGGATTCAATAGTAAGGTCCAAACAAAATATATAACACTGGCTGCCATACTAAGTAGCATGTCAATTAATAAATAATAAATACTAAAAACAGATAAAATCTTAATACAGACAAAACAAAGCAAAATAAAACAAAACAAATAGCGGAGATCTGTTCGTCTCTAAACCAAGTAAACTGGCTTGATACATGATAAAACTAACCATGTGGTACAGATTCAGTAATAAAATACTGAAACATGCAACCTACAACAGACAAATCTCACATCAGTTGTATCAACATATCAAATCGCAATAGATTAGGTTAAAAGTCATATATATATATTATCACTGCAGTACCAAGATACTGATACTTTCAGCAGACAAAACTCGCTCCTGTAGCATCAAAGAAAAATAAAGTCATAAATAAATATTGAAATCTAAAAACTGAAAATGTTTACCCTAAAATAAACATTTAGCAAACAAATATAAATCATGCTAAAGGCTCCTTTGTTCAAGAACCGATTTGATAGATACATGAGTTAGCTTTTGTGGAGCTGAAAGGATTTTAAAACTCAGCGCACATTTACCCCCAGGTTTAAACAACTATGTATCTATCAAATCGGTGATGATTTTTACTCACTGAGGAAGGCTGGTGCCGAAACTAGTATGAGTTTTTGAATTTGGACATGTTTTGTCCTTTTTTTGCCTCTGAATAAACGGTGATACTATCTTGCTGGCTTTTGGTGTTTTCTAAAATGTAATTTTCCCACGCATTGTGATATTTAAGAGCTTTGTTTTTTGTGTATTATTATCTGATGAAGCGTAGGGTACACTACGCAAAAGCGCTCATCTTTTCTTATGTGTTGTTGGATTAATAAATATTCTGTTTTTGGTTTTCAACTTGATGTTCAAGAGTCGTTCTTGGATTACATTCGTGGCTAGATCTTCCGTTCACTTTTTTCCATCTTGCATTTTGTTTTTGATGAGAGATCTACTCAGCGGTGCAGTTACATTCACTTTTTGAACACTATCTTAAAAATTCCTCTAAAGCCACATACAACCAAAAGTAGCATCCCTAGCTAAACATAATTAGGAGGCATTATTCAGCTATATCAGACATCTAAAATTGAAGTCCCAGGTTTGTGACCAACTAGTAGTGGATGGTGTAATTCATACAGACCCTGAGGACATCTCCAGCCTGCTACCAGACAGTTTGGGGCAAACTTCACCTTCCCCTTCCCCACTTGACATACCCCAAAGCATACCTATCACATACCTATCACCAGTCCTTTACCTATTAACTTCCTATGAACCTAAGGTGAAGTCTGCCTAGGCTCCAGGCCAGTGTCTGATCATGGCCTGGTGGGATTTTTGGATATGCAATAATCTCATATAGATGATTACATCAGCATTGTCTGTTTAGTATATGGTGATAACAGTGTCCCATATGCTGGTATAAAATTATCTCTGTAATGTCAAGTAACATATGTCTCACACACACACACACACACACACACACACACACACACACACACACACACACACACACACACACACACACACACACACACACACACACACACTTGATGGCAGTGAGAATAGAACCCCTACCTATCTATGGACACAGAGTACAGAACACAGTACTATTCACAAGAGCTATGCACATGTCTGAGTTTTATTTGTCTGCAGGTCAATTTATAGTGGATGACATCAGCAGGCCACGTGTAGGACAACAGGTTGTGAGGCCTGCATAGGCACATAGATTCATAGGTTCATATGAGGCCATTAGCCCAACTGTACAGTGTGTCCTAGGTGTGTATAAGCCTAGATGTGTAAAAATGCAAGCACCCTTATTGAGCATAGTTGTATGTTTGAATTTAGCAGCGCAAGATTGTCAGCACCACTGACAGGCCCTGTCCATGATGGCACACACAGCATTATATATTACACTTTGTAGTGTGGTTGATATATATGTGTAAGACATACTGAGCCCCCAGAGTTGTATTGCTGGGGGGGGGGTAGACAACACATGTATGTATTGTAAATATATGACATATACTGAGAATGTGCCCTGAAAACCTGGTCATATGTACAGAAGACTAGCTGAATTTGGACTGTCACCTCCAGAGAGAGTGGTAACAACAATGACAACAATGTAATTAATCATTTTGTATAGCAAATGGGACTGAATCAAGTGCGTTAATTAGACATGTGTGTGACATGGAGAGCTGTGTATGGGACAATTTTTTTTTTTTGGGGCAGGTGGCCTATTTTTCTTTTTTGAAGAGAGATGAATGCTGGGGAAGGGACACAGGTATGTCTGAGGCAGGTAATTTGAAAAGATTGAACAGTAAAAATGGCAACAACCACCATGAAGTAAAGTCCAAGGATTAATCACTAAACAGGATAAAACAACATAAAATCAGAGAATCAACAATGATGTGTAAGTGCTTTCAGGCTAATGCCCTTCTTCAGACAATTAACTAAAAAATCTAGCAGTTTAAATAGTAAATAACAACAAATTAAAATCACTAATTGATCCACCTTTTATTTTCGGCTGGCTTAAGGGGAATGACATCATTCAGTCTTGGGAATCTATGCTTCCTGATACTCTGGTTCATTCACCAGGTCCCCCCCAAAAAAGTCTTGTGTATGCTCTGTATTACTGAAAACCTAAAATTATGTCCTGGAAACTCATGAATGTGTTGATATAAGGCATTATGCTCATTATGTAGCCTTATTGCAGACAAATGGTTTAATATTCTAATTTTTAACATACAATTTGTCTTCCCTACATAAAACCCTGCACATAATCTACAGGTAGCTAAATATATCACCTTCATAGTCTTGCAACTAGCACATGTATGGAAATGATACACTATTTTAGTAATGGGGTGTGTAAATGTGTTATCTTTGTTTATGTGGGCACATGCCTTACAGATACCACAGGGTCTGGTCCCTTTTAATCTAGATTCAACCTGAATCTTTTTATTCCCTTCATGACATAATAAATATTTTAAGTTCTTATTTCTTCTAAAGCCAAACATTGGTTCTTCCCCTATAACTTTCTTTATCTTTTCATCTGTAAGAAGAATTTTCCAGTTTTTCCACACTATATCACATATCCCATGTATATTGTTGCTGTAAGTAAACATCAGTCTTATTTTATTCTCCTGTCATATGGAATTGTTGTTCATAACATTTTTCTCTCTGTCACGTGTTAACCATGGCCACATCTTGTCCTTCCTTTGGCCTACTTTTTTCTGGACTATTCCCTCTATCTTGTGTTATTTATATCCTCTCTCAGTAAAATTGTGTTTTAGATTATCCAATTCCATCTCAAACATTTTCTCATCTGTACATAATCTTGACACCGTGCCCAACTGTCCTACCACTATGTTATCAAAGGTAAATCTTGGGTGCATGCTGTCATATGTTAATAAATTGTTTTTCCAGCAAAAAGTTAGGCCTGCTATATAGGCATAATAATTCCTCACAAATGCTTCCAGGCTCTCCCTTGCACAAGCTTTCCTACTTCCCACCCTAATCTATGCAGCCCCTATTCTTACACACCTACAATCTCACCTTCTGTCTAAACTGGAACTCACCTATAATAAAATTGCAAGATTTGCTTCCAGCCACCCCTACCTGTCTCACCACTGCCTAGCCTTGAAAATACTACATTGGCTAGAATTTCATCATCAAATCCTACTACCCCAGCTTATCATGACTCAGTCTGTCTTACATTAACCCTCCTGCTGCCCCTCTCTTTCTTCTCTCATCCATCCTTACACTCCCAGCTGTGCCCTCTGCTCTCAGTGACATATTCTGCAAGTATATGTGCCCAACAAAAATATTGGCATACTCCTCTACAGCTACTCAGTGGTAAATGCCTGGAATAAACTATCACTTACTGTTATATCAATCCCAAGCCCTAACTCTTTTGAAACAGCTGTAAAGGATACCCTTCTTAAAACATGGTCATGCTTATGCAATCACCAAACTAAACCCTATCTCCCCCTCCTCTTATAATCCTCTAATACTCCTGCAGTAACCATATCTGCTCTCTCTCTCTCTCTTACAAATCTACTAACAGTCAGATTTTATCACAGCCTATAGCACTAGAGACTAATATAGTGCCTGTGCTTTGGGATTATCTTCTGTATATAGCGTACATTTAGAATTTATTTGTTGACTTTATTTTGCGTGATGTGACCATTTTTAGTTTTCTTGTTAGTATTGTATGTAACTTTTGAACTCTATTATGTTTTAAGTCTCTGTGAATATTCTAGCATTTTTTTCTCTGTTTTGTCATACTTATTAACTTTAAATGTTTTTTGTTTACTGCATCGTTGGATTACTTTTGTTACATGTACTGCTTGGAGCTTTTCTCCTCAGGCCTTTGCTGAAAAAAGACTGCTGCCCAGTCAGACTAACCCATGTCATCTAAATAAATAAGTGTCCCACAGTCTGGTGTAAGAGGTTCACTGTAAAATCCAGCAACAGCTCACACACACACACAAACCAACCACCACCATTTGACTGAAGTGAGAATAGACCCTCTACCTATCTAAGAACACAGGCTACATAACAAAGTACTTATCACATGCACTACAGCAAAAATCTGAATTTAACAGGACTGCAGGTGAACTTATAGGAGATGCCAGTGGCAGGCAATGTGGTAGATAAGAAGTTGGGAGGCCTTCATGAAATATGGATGCGTAGGCTTGTGCAAGTCTCACAAACCTGGCAATCCATGCCAGTGGAGAATTAACTGTAGGACACATACTTCTGCTCTTCTGTGTAAACAGACACACCCAGTTGACTACAGTGAGAACAGAACCCCTGCCTATTTAAGGATACAGACTATAAGCACCACAGCACAGATCTGAAAATAAAAGGACTGCAAGTGAATGTATAGTATATGATATCTACAGGCCATGTGGGAGACAAGAGGTTGGGAGGCCTGCATAGGTACATTGATTCATAGGGTCAGCTGAGGCTAGTAGCCTAATGGCAGTACGCTGTTTGGAAGCCTAGCTGTGTAACAACACAAGTACCCTGTTTGAGCATACTTGGCTATTTGATTTTTGCTGAGCAAGGCTGTAAGTACCATCAAGTGGTCCTGTCCATGAGTGAGCATACAACATTATGTATAGCACTTTATATTGCAGGCAGTTGATATATGTGTGGAAAAGGTAATGAGACCCGAGACCCCCCCCCCCAGGGTTGTAGTGCTTGTTTGGGATTACTTGGGGGGGACAATGACGGTATTGTAAATGATATATATATATATATATATATATATATATATATATATATATATATATATATATATATTGTCATAACATACATTTTCATATTATATATTCATATATTATATTATATTATATTATATTATATTATATTATATTATATTATATTATATCATATCCTTAGTTTGTAATGTTTCCACATGTAGTTTTATGTCATACAAAGGAACTGGACAGTACACAGGAATAATACAATATCATATATACAATTCTGTAGCACAACTAGCATTGGATTTGCGCGCTGGTTAACAAACTGTACACGCATGCGAGCTAGGCCTGTTTGCACTCAGGGAAACAGTGTGCAAACATGAGGTGCATTGATAATGCTTGCTACTATATCCCGGTCCCATCAGCATTTTCATGATGGCCAAGAGCATTAATTGAATGTATCCGTTTTCTATTTTTGGGTGTCTGCTTTCTAGGAAATCTGGTTTTCCCCTGTTTCAGCAATGTTGCGCTTTGCACATTCAAGATAAGCTTAGCCAAACCATTTTTCGGTAAAGCAGCACATCACACAAAACAGGAATTAAAAGAAGACAAATAGGAAAAGATATAAAAACTAAGGAACACATATGCAAAATATGTAAAAGCACAGTAAAACTTGACAGTACACATCTCACATTTCTGTATATATCAGGTTTGAACCCTCACACCAATACAGCTTCCAAAAACATGAGGGATGCCTTAATCCTCTTGGTCACACAAACAGCTTTGCATCATCAGCTTAGAAAGTCATTCTTCACACATCCAACTGCATCAGAATACTCATTGCTATCAAACCATCAGCTGTGCTTTGTACATTTAATTATCTTTACTACATTTGAACATAGAGCAGTTAGTGATTACACAAACTGTCATAATTATGCTTACAAATATACAGCTCTATGTTACCTTTCTGTGTTTCTTCATCATTCATCAGTTATCTAACACATGCACAGTGTGTAAGCCATTCTATATCAATGGCTTTAATATATGAGAGGATATTAACTGAGAATAACAGGATATGTAGTTGCCAAGAAATTGGATGGTACATGCACACATATACTTTTCTTTTGGGGGTAGTATAGCTGACTTAATGTTATGGCAGGAACAAGGGTACACTCCTCTTTTTTTTTGGGGGGGGGGACAAATCTCAGTTACTGCTATGACACAAACACGTCTGAAGTCTGAAACTGCAATGTGTATCATCACTTTCTGACTTCTGTCTTCAATGATTTACCAGTACAAAGGTATGGTGATAAACTGAGGTCATACAGGGAACATCAGAATTCTTCTGAGGTATGGCTGTGTGAATCTTTCATGCTTGACGCCTACTAATTACCAATGGACAAATCTAAGTGATATAAGTGTCTAGTGTCACATGTTAAGGTACTTTCTGTACAAATCCACCAATATTTACTTGCTTACTGTACCAAGTTAAGAAATACAAGGATATGCCATAATATTATTAAAGAATACACTCTAGGTCCAGGATTTACCTTGTAAATGCAGCAGTTAACACATCTTTAGTTCAGGGCTGACTCTGTCTGATGCAAGCAGCACATAGCCAATATATGGGGAGGTAAAGGTTGTGTGAGTTGCCTGGCATCAATTTTATTATACATATATGAGTAGGAAAAAGGTATTAGTTCCCTAACTGGTCAGTGAATGTGCTATACTTTGTCTCTTAGCCAAAGCAAGGGCATACTGAGCATGCCTACATCTGCCTACAGGCACAGCAGCTGGAGATTCCTCCTCTGAGTCCTCCTCTGACTCTGGCTGTGGTTACCTTGGCATTGATGGGGTGAATTTGTGTCCCTTCCCCTTGCTGATCCTGGTGTAGCTGTTTCTACGGGATTAGATTGTGGATCATAGCAAATACTGTGAATATTTGTGTACATGTGCATTGATTAAATTGCAGGACTCCACCAGCTATATCTAGGCACTGAAAATGTGACTTCATAAGTCCCAAAACATGCTCTATGTTTCTAGTTTGAGTGTGTGCCTCATTATGGTGTTCTTCCATGGACATGTATGTGCTTCTCATGGGTGTTATCAGCCATGGTTTCAGGGTATAGCCACCATCCCCCAGTAAATGGCCCTGTAGGATGACCCCTAGCTAACATCTGGTACAGCTGTGATGTGTGCCAGATTTTGGAGTCATGATAACCACCGGGGTTGCCAGCAAACACATTCAAGGTAATTCCCTGGGCATTGCACATGAATTGGCAGTTGATGGAGTGGCATCCCTTGGGGTAATGTAGATTCTACCTTGCTCAACAGGTGATGCCTTAATGTTTGCATGAGTACAATCTATGGCACCCAGTACATCAGGGTAGTGCACTACATAGAGAAAACAGTTGTATATTTCTGGCAATCACTTCAGAACTACGGGGAAAATATTTGCTCACTGGCATGTATGAGCAGAGCATTCAGAAATTGGTGGAGAATTCTGGAGGCTGATGCCTGTGACACACTCATCATGTCCCCATTTGGTCTTTGAAAAGTACCAGTAGCTAATATTCTAAAGGTTACACATACATTAGTTTCCACTGGGATGGGTTCCCCCTCGCTTGGCTCTGGCTCCAAGTTGAGGGCAGCAGAGCTTGCAGAGTTCTTGTAATGTGTCCCTGTCCACCCTGTAGCATTCTACAATCTCCTGTTCATATAGCTCCTGGAAAGTTACATTGGGCCTGAACACTCTTCTTCTTCTTGGCCTAGGCCTATTGTCAGCAGCACCGACAGCACTGGCTTTAGCCTCTACCACATACAGATGTTGAATAGTTGCAACAGCCCCTAGGATTGTGTCAGTTAAAATTTCCTTGTCTCTACTCCAATGATATTGAAGGATAAAGAAAAAAACAGGATATAGGCTACATATATGCTTTATACATTGTTGAATAGCTCCACTGTGTTTGATTCATTGATTAACATGCAATTCACCTGATTATGTTATAAACAGCACCTACTAAACAGACCATAAACAGACCTGTTATTTGCTCATTAGTGCACTATGCTTAGCTATGTGCACGTTTGTGCACCTCCATGCATTTTTGCATAAATAAGATAAGCATAGACAAAACTGATATGCCCTCCATTCATGGGATATCATGCAAACATGGACTATAAAAAGTGAAGGAAAGGTTGCACACCCTGTAGTCAAACTCTGGACCATCTATATTCCAGCCCTAACACATACATGTGCTGCCACAGGAATAGTTACATAACGTCACAGAGAATCCTGCTATTCATTTCTCTGTTTCTCATGGTAGCTCTAAGTGCCACATTGCACAAACAAGGATGAAAAATAAAAAATAAAATTTTTAATTAATGAAGACAGATCCTATACATTTTAATGAACAATAAAGAGGATGGCACAGAGCTTAAGAATTGTGCCCTGCTTAAATGCACTTTCACCATTCACAGCCGTACATATTCACATCCATAACTGTAACCTGATACACTCCTCTGATGTCAGCAGTCACTTTTGCCATGCATTCAACATGAACAGTGTGGAAGTGCCTACGTGAAGTGAACATCCCTACATGGTTACTCTGCGTTGAGATTCAACATCTCTAATAAGTTTTGACATCATTTGCATCTTCACCATGCTGACAGCACAGAATCTACATTGTTAGTAACCATGTAGGAATGGAAAATACATGGGAGTCCAATGTTGTTACAGAGGAATACTGTAATCCATCAGCTGCATCATGCATATGCATAAATTACAGTATAATACTCTGTTATGTGGAGGTTTACAAATTTTAGCAGCCTGCATTACTTACAAGTATAGTCTTCATTTGAGGGTGGGGGAGCGACACTGCATTTATATCATGGCACTTAAAAGGAATTTTTTAGATTGTTAGATTAATTTTCAAGCATCCACCCTATATAAGTAGGTCAGAATATGTGTCATGTTACATGTTAAGGGCAGTTCTGTACAAATGTAATAGCTTTTACTTGTTCTTGTTTCTATGTAGATGCTTTCTGTGGCTGTATTTGGAAAGTTTTGGAATACACGGCCAACATGGACACGGAGTCTACACGGTTGTTTTAGAGATTGTTGAATCATACCACCATGTTGATTTGTATCATTGGCATGAAAGGTTGCTTTACAGATTGTTGAATCACACCACCATGTTGATTTGCATCATTAGCATGAAATTCAGCTACTTATGCTATAATTTGCATGCCATGAAAGTGTTTGTATTGGTGCGTGAGTGTGAGCTGCTGCTTTACTGAATCTAAAACTTTCTGCACCTGTGTGCGCATCATGCCACAACACTCACATGGCAAAAGTTATTGTGTAAGCTTTATTGAATCCCCTGGAAGTTTATCCACAGAATTAAAATATTACAAATTGAGAATGTTAAATACAACATTGAAAAGATTGTGGAAACAGTTAAAGATTTAAAATAAATGTGCCAATGAGTAAGTAAGAAAGGCAATGTAGAAACCAAAAAAAAAAAAGTAACAAAAAGAAACATAGGAATACCAGTCCAAAAAAATTTTTGTTTGGGACAAAAATGGATAGAGACCAGTACTAGAATATAATAAAAGCAAATTATTTTATTTATTTAGTGGGAAAGTCCGACTTGGGACAAGCCAATTTTCAGGGGAGGCCCAGGAAGAAATGCATCAGACACGTGTTTGTAACATGGAAGGAATCCCACACAAATGCAGGGAGGACATGCAGACTATGCACAGAAGGAACCCCAGCCAAGAACTGTACCAGAGAACCTCTTGCTGTGAGGTGACAATGCAAACCGTTGTACCACAACACCACCATAATAAAAGACAGAAGCCAGATAACATTAATTTGTGAGACAGAACTTCAGAAGAGTATTCACGTTATGGAGGATGATAAAACTGTACAAGCAAATATATATTACAGATACTGAAAACAGGAAAGACAAAACATATTGTTTAAAATAAGTCTCCCAGTGATATGCCTAAAGAAAAGAGACTAGTAGTACATTATTATCAGATGAAAATAAAACAGCCAGAGAACACAGATTTGTATGAAATGCAAAGCAATGTCACAGTCAACTGAAAAGATATTAAGATAATAAGACTGCTATTTACAAAAAGTGACACTAATATAGAACATTACATGGATGATTAATAAAAGGTTTCTCTTTTTGAAAAATCTGAGTAATCTGGTATTAGGACAAATACTATAAACATATACCTGGTAATACAACTCAATGGTAAATAGTCTTCATGTCTTACAATTTAGTGAGATACATACACAGCAATATATCTTTTTTAGATTATATGGAAATCACTTATGCAAATGAGAAACTATGTATAACAATTCTATGGCTTGTGATTTAGACCTGAGAGAAGCTTTAAATACAGGCAAGAATTAGATTTTATAATTCACACATGCAGGTGCTTTAAAGGATCTAAGTAATGACAAACAACTCCAGAGGCTTCTTATTTGATTAGGAGAAAGGCCTGAAGTTTATTAATAAAAAAATGTTCAACTTGAATTCATTTTCTAGAGAAACAGAATTCTTCTTCTTTCAGCTTTTCCCAGTTAGGGGTCACCACAACAGATCACCTGTCCACTCATGATTGGTTGCAGAGTTTTACAGTGATAAGTTGCCAGCCCGGCACCCAACCTCCCACGGAAGGCACACACTCACGTCTAGGGCCAATTTAAAGTGTCCAATCCACCTACAGCATGTCTTTTGTGATGTGGGAGGAAACTAGAGCAAACCCGCAAGACCACAGGGAGGACTTGCAGACTCCACACGGAAGGCACCCCAGCTGAGGATCAAACTGGAGAACCTCTTGCTTTGAGGCAACAGCGCTAACCGCTGCACCACCATGGCCACCCTAGAGAAATAGAATATTGTATCTACAAATGGTACATAGAAACAGGTGGGTATATATATTTGTGAGTTAGTACATCAGTATTGATACACAAAGAAAAGTCCATTTTGGAGGCACCTGGATGTAAAACAAGGGGCACATGAGCATTTTGATCATTTATCTACAGACGTTGCTTACTTGGTTAAGTGTAGTACATGTGAAGCATTCTGGGTTCAGAAGACAATTCGAAGATTAAATAATTGAATGTTTGAGAACTGTTATGCAATGAAGAATCAACAGACAGTGCATTGTATAGACATGTATACAGACATGATTAAAGTGGTGTTGATTTTACAGCAATGCCAGAAAAAAAAGAGACCTGGAATGGCAGCTGTTATTAGGTCAGAAGCACAACTGGGGTTTAGTTATATTATTTCTATTAAATGCTTATTAAAATTAAGGGCACAAAGAAAAAAGCAAGCTTGGTAATTAGCCAGCATGCATTTGTAATTGGGTGCTTTCAGTCATATAATATTTTATGCAAGTATTTAAACATTTTTGTATTCCTACAGGACTGAGCTCAATCACTCCTCCCCCTCCACCCAATCAGCCAAACCATTCCGTTGTCATGAGAGCCAAGGATTACCAGGCAGGTGGGAGCTCTATGTCCCATTCATTCTTGACTGGGAAAGCCCCTTAAGCTCAGCCACTTGTGGTGAGCATTGGGTGGTAGGAAACAGACCATTTTGTTGGTCCTGCTTGTGAGTTTATCCACTACCCTGGTGAAGTATTCCATCCCCTGTGGGGGCTATTTTGAGCTCCCTAATAGCTGTCCTACAGGGGTTCCCCTTGGCTCACAGTGTGGTAGGAAATGACAGCATAGACTCAATAGTCAATCAGTCCATGAGATAAATGCCTAGTGCTCCTTTAGGTGTCACCCATGTGACAACGAAGAGATGCTATCTTTCCCCCTGGATAGGTGAGCAGGCAGTAGCCATGGTGGTCCTATGATAAAGAGTCCAAAGCCCATATAAGTTTCAAATCAGATGCAATAGCACCTTAGAGATAATTTTAATGATATTTAGAAATCTAAATATCTTTCAAATGCTAATACTCATGGATAATGCAGCAAGACTTATATGTGACAAAACAGACATACCTTTTCTATAAAATATCGACAGTGAGAACTCCAAAAGTCATGTCATATCACTTACTCAAAGAACCTGGCATAACTCAAGATATGTCTGTTCATGAGAAATGCAAGCACATATTTTTCAAACCTACTCTTAGAACTATATCCCAACATTAGAAATGTCATAAAATTTACTAAACTTTTGCTATTTGGGAGATATAAGGGTCTACTACATGTGCTCATGGGCTAGTACCTCATACATGAAAAATATCAAGTGCTCTAACTCCCACTTGCCTGATCTTTAACTACTTAGCCCTCCCAACACCTGACCATATAAAACTGTATTAGCCGTACCAGAGTTCTAACTATACCCCTAAAGCTCCCACCCATTTCTCAACCTGAGTCCTCACTTCCTTACCCTAAACTTCTCCGCTGTCTCCCTAATCCTAAAGTCTCTGATCAGTCTATAAATCTAAAATTTCAACCATCTAAAACTGAAACCTAACCTTAAACTCCTGTCCTGCTCCTTAACCCTAAAGCCCCCTTCTTGCTCCCTAACCCTAAAATTTCCCTCCTGCTCCCTAAATGTTAAACTCCCTTTCTGTGCTATAACCCTAATGCTCTAACCTAAAACTCCATTCTCACTATCTAACCCTAAAACTCACCTAGTCTTCTTCCCAGTCACCACCCTAATCTACACTTCCACACAATCCCACTCCCACTCTATGGCTGCCTCATTTACTTTGCTCAAACTCAAATAATGTGTTTTGCTAAGGTGGGCAACTGCCTGCCTGAACTCATATTTGAGTTTGAGCATGAGCAGCATTTTACACAAGCTACAAGAAGTTGGAGTCCCTGGCTTTGGGTGCTTGGGACGCAAGCACTTGTAATAGAAAAAAGATACACAACTATTGTGATACTGAGTTTTTTTTTTTCAAAACAAAATACAGCAAGTGTTAAGGAATTCCCAGAGTCAGATTTTTGTTACAGCACAATCAAGTTTCATAAAAACACAAGCAGAGTATTATTCAAATTTAAAAACAATATTTAGAGCCTTACTAACAACTGCAATGAAACTCAGTCGAGAAAATACAAACTGTTGAGTGAGAAGTTAGAATTTTAGTTTTTTTTTTATATTCTTCCATGTATTTCTCCTGACTCAAAGAAAGTGGAGGCTACCTATAACATATCATCTCCAAAAAACCCTCAGTACTTAAGGAAACATATTCTATCTATCTATCTATCTATCTATCTATCTATCTATCTATCTATCTATCTATCTATCTATCTATCTATCTTTTTGTTTAGTGCCTATCAATGGATTATGCAGCTAACATGTACACTTTTTTCAGCCATGACCTGTGCCACAAGGACACGGCCTATATGTGGACAGTCTATAGGGCATGTTAATCTGTAGTGCTAGTGTGATACCATATTTTGCATAATTTTAGAGATAAGAAATCTGGCAAAAAATTACATTGTTTGGAGGACTGATTTGTGTGATCAAGCCTCGCCAAAGTTAGACTGATTAGCATCACATCAAATTATGCTTTACATTGGCCTTTGCTGGTCTTTTTAGATTATGTACCATAGTGACTGAAAACTCAATGACCATGACTATCCTATGCAGTATGCTGGCAGGGCTTTGACAGATGTTCAGAAAATGCAGTCATATAATTATAAAGTTACAAGAAGAATAGTGCAGAGTTGGGTACATCTCTATCTGTTCTTATATGAATGCAAGTTCATGTTTAAAACCAAGCTCAAACCACTGGAACTATTTTCTAACAATAAAATGTAAAACTGCCTTTAAGGAGAAAAAAAGATGGCATTTAAACTTATAGCTGTATTCATTTAGTGTTGTTTATAAGAAGGGGAAGAGTAACCAAGTCAGCTTTAGGCCCAGATGCCCAATCAGTAGTGATGATAAAAGCAGTGTATAATTCAATGTAGCAGAAGATGATACTAACTGTATAGCACAGAAGGCTGTTTCAAAGGCATTAATACTTTAAAGAATTCAAACAGAAACCAATAATGACCACATTTTGAAGAAAGGTAAAATAATTATGTCAATTATTTGTCAAAAAAATCACTGCCAATGCATTGTATACTTCTATTCTGAGAAAGTTCGTTAAATATCAATGCAGCTTTACAGTCTCACTGAATGATAAATTAATTTTTAGAGAAACAAGACTACTGAAAACTATATTACTACAAAACAGAGCATTACAATTTGCTCATGAAGCGCATTATGGAACAATGAGGACTATATATTTGGTAAGAGATAAGAAATGGTTTTAGATATTGAGAATTACATTGAAGCTGTCTTCACATTTGTCTAAAACATCAAGCAAGTGTGCAAATCAAATATTCAGTATTATTTTCAGTAAATTCCCTTCTTACCACTGTGGAGACATGGTGGTCAACCTTACCTTTGACCACCATGTCTCCACAGTGGTGAGAAGGGCATTTATATTGCTCATCTCATAAATAAGGGCATTGCCTCTAGAAAAAAATAATTTATAACCTCCATGTACTCGTCCCATCATCAGGCCAATAATTGAGTACAACACCCCTTTTTGTATGTACTTTTCCAAGCAACTGCTGCAATTGGAGAGACCACAAAGGTTCCTCACAAGGAAAATTCAACGTCTTCAGCATCTGTCCTATGTGGATCATCTTAAATCACTGTCACTTTATTCTGTTTCATACAGACTACTCACAGGCAATCTCTGCCTTGCATACAAGGCAATTTCTGACACTGGTTTATTGGAAATGCTGCATATCTGTAAGTCAAATGGTACACGAGTGAATCACTCTAAATACTTTAACCTGGTATGCAACATTAATAGAACCTGCCAGAGGGACAGATTTGTCTTCCAGAGCTTACCACACCTTTGGAACAGACTCCCACTTCATGTCAAACATATCGTTTGAAGGAGAATACTTCAAACAAAGTAAGGGAGTGGCAATGGGTTCAGCTAGTGCCCCCATTTATGCTAACCTTGTCATGTTGTACTGGGAGGAAGAAATACTATTTAAGAGTGAACATTTTTCACATATCTCCCATTACACAAGATTTTTGGATGACATCTACATCCTATGGAAAGGGAATATGGAAGAATTAAACAGTTTTATGACCTTTATAAACAACAGTAGTGATTTTCTGAAATTTACATATGAAATTAGCAAGGAAGGTTTACCTTATCTAGATACTATTGTTTCGAATGATGAAAAAGGTTTCAAATCCAACATTTACAGGAAGAACACATTCTCCAACGACTACTTACAATATGATAGTAATCACCCTAGAAAGATGTTGCGTAATATTTTTAAGGGGCAACTCATTAGAGCGGCCAGAATGACATCCAGATATGAAGACATGATTTCAGAGTTTGAACACATTACTAAAATGTTTATAGAGAGGAAATACAATAGAACTATGTTACAGGATGTTCAACAGTATGTGACATCTCAGAGGGAAATCAAATATCATCCGATTTTAGGAGTTGGTCTTCCGGTAGTTAATGAGACAGCCTCAAATCCCACAGGCAAATACAAAATGGCTTGTATTTTGCCCTACACACCATTTGTTAACATGGTGAAGGAAATTTTGTATAAACATTGGGGTATCTTTTCAACAAATCCTGAGCTATCACGTATACTAGGAGAGAAACCACTTATTGTTCACAAAATGTCACACAACCTGAAAAGAATTCTTGAAACTGGGAATACATTAAATAGCAGGGGTGGAGGAAGTGGAATATATACATCCACCAAAAAATGTGGCAATTGCAATCAGTGTAGATTTATTATGGCTCATACAGAAATTGTGTTAGGCAATAGTAATAAGACAACAATCAGATGTGTGAAGGGGAACTGTAACACGATGAATGTGGTTTATATTGCCAAATGTGATATGTGTCCTGCATACTATGTTGGGAAGACTGAGAGGGCTTTCAAAAAAAGAATATACGACCATTCATATTGTATTAGAAAAAAAGATCGCAATAATGCTTTGTACAGGCATGTTGAAAGCAATGGTGACCAACATAGTTTCAAATTTGCTATTATTGAACACATTAAATCTGACTGGAAGGGGGGTAACATCAAGGAACAATTAAGTTATAAAGAGATTTGGTGGCAGCTATACACAGACGCTGCCACATTACCAGGATTAAACGACACTATTGCCATTAAGCCATTATTAGTTTGACAAACATTTAAGTCCCACCATCTTCAAGTATTAATTTTTTAATTTTTTAATATTCTTCTACATACAGTTGTTTACAAACACAATGGTTTTTAAAATTCATAAAATATTGAGGTTTATTTAATGTATTTATATATATATATTTTTTTAAATTTATTTATTAATACATTATTATTATTACACACTATTAATCAAGTTGAACACAATTAATACATATTATATGAACATATTATTATTATAAAAAATTTTTTAAACAATTCAAAATGTAATTAATTCACATCAAACTAAGCTATGTGAAGTCAACGGATTTTAAGCTTAACATAAGTTTTTAGGTTACATAGGAGTTGATTTATTTACACAGTAGTCCATATACAAGTTTGCACATTATTTAGCCACAAAAAATGAATTTTTTATATTCTGAGTTTTAACATCTATTTTTAACATTCTTTCATAACTAATACATTTTGTAACAAGCATTCACACACACTATATATCTAAAGTTTCAATTCACTAGCTTATGTATATATTTTTGTAACAATCGGTCAGTTTGAGTCTAATTGTTAGGGATTTTTTAACATTAGTGAAATGTATTTTAAATGTATTTTAAATGAATTAGTTATTTTAAATGAATTAGTTATATGGTACATTGTTCATTTATTTAAATCCAATGTTAGTATATTGTATGTATTTGGAGGAGGTATAGCGGAGCATGCTTGCAAAGGTTATTCTATTTGCAATTCATATGAATTAACAGGCACAGTGGCACTTTAAATACAAGTACTGTCAGACAAGATTCGCGCCAAAAAGTTTATTTAAAATGGCGTATTAATTATGTGAATGAGTTCTGAAGAAGCCTATGATATATAGGTGAAAGCGCTTAACTCACATGATATCTTTGTATTTAGCAGTTATATGCACTATTGTTTCTAATAAACGTTCTAGTGGTCGTACAATACTGTGTTTCCTCATCTGTTGGGAGAGAAGATAGCACAGCACTGTGGAGACATGGTGGTCAACCTTACCTTTGACCACCATGTCTCCACAGTGGTGAGAAGGGCATTTATATTGCTCATCTCATAAATAAGGGCATTGCCTCTAGAAAAAAATAATTTATAACCTCCATGTACTCGTCCCATCATCAGGCCAATAATTGAGTACAACACCCCTTTTTGTATGTACTTTTCCAAGCAACTGCTGCAATTGGAGAGACCACAAAGGTTCCTCACAAGGAAAATTCAACGTCTTCAGCATCTGTCCTATGTGGATCATCTTAAATCACTGTCACTTTATTCTGTTTCATACAGACTACTCACAGGCAATCTCTGCCTTGCATACAAGGCAATTTCTGACACTGGTTTATTGGAAATGCTGCATATCTGTAAGTCAAATGGTACACGAGTGAATCACTCTAAATACTTTAACCTGGTATGCAACATTAATAGAACCTGCCAGAGGGACAGATTTGTCTTCCAGAGCTTACCACACCTTTGGAACAGACTCCCACTTCATGTCAAACAGAGCACCTCATTGGCCCTCTTCAAACGCAGTGTGGACAACTAGATGGGTAACTTGTAAATTTACCCAGGGAATTCCACCTGTGTCCCTCTCGGACAAGGGAAATAGGTACTGATCATGGAAATAAGGGTAGAACTTGGCTAGGCTTGTAAGGGCCATAGGGCCATTAGGCTAGTAATTTTCTATGATCCTAAGATCCTATGATCCTAAATATATCAGAGCTATTAGTCCAATCTTGGACAGATTTGGGTGCAGATTTTTATAATCTTTTGCCCACATCAGAATCCAATCCTCCATCCACAGCCCCTTTTCCCATTTTTGCACATGTGATTGGGGTGTCACTTCAAAGATGACAGTCATCTACAGACAGTGTTCACACTGACGGGTAGCTATGTCTGTTGAAAAGCACAACCAAGTGGCTATGTCTATGGAAAAACACAGGTGACTGCACCTGGCACTAGCACAGAAACCAGTTATATTCACATCTGCTGCTACATTCATTGCATCATGCACATCTCGTTGTACTTCAGCACACATGAGGTAATCAGAAGTGATGAGTGGATCCCTTACTGATGCTCAACAATCTCCAAATTTTACTAATTAATTGGGTTTCTGATACAGAAGATGACATACTTGAGGTTTCAGCTTAATAGATGCATACTGAGATTTATGCATACTCTGCACAAAGCTTTAAGAATAATTAATGAAGATAAAAATACCCTGTGGACCATGCATAAACCTTCTTAAGGGGAATATAGAACAGTACCACCCTTCTATAGGGCAGCTCCCGGCACAGTCTTAGTTTTAAATCCAATATTCTAATATGCAAACTATAAAAAGTGATGACAAATAACTGAGAAATCATGCCAACTTCAAACATTAAAATGAAATGTTATGGTGCTATAAAGGGCAGATCTACCCACAGTAATCTGAAAAAGTAAACTGTATGCGAATAAAACAGCTGAGATCCTAAAGAAGGTTCCTTAATTTTCCACTAAAATGTTAGTTATAACAGATCTAAAAAGTTCTATAAATACATTTGTTATGAATGGGCATTGAGTAACTAGACAGTTTTTATTAAAAAAAAATACTGTAGATAGCTTAAGGTTTTAAATTGTGAATGTTCACACATTTCTGAAATGCTAGTTAATTACAGACAGATATCTGCCAGATTTAAAGGAAAATCTGCACATTTAAAAATGTACATTTGTTATTGCTTGGTATGACATAAATACTAAAAAAATCGTGAAATGTTTAGATTTTTGAAAACAGGAGCACGACAGTGCTATGTATAAAATGTGTACAGTAATATCCTTATAGCTTTCAAAATATAAATAAAAGCTTATATATTTTCTTTTTTATTGAACATCATTAAAATATTTATTAAACATAAATAGCAAACAACTCAGAACAATAAATAACTGGTCTTCTTATTCCATGATTAAACTAACAATATAACAGTATTAACAAATATATTGGAGTTGAGTAAATAAATTAAGGTAAGGGGGCAGTACTTATTATAAATTTTCCAAGAATAACTAAGCCCCTTCCTTGGAATTATCCTTAGTAAAATAGAGACTCAAATTATAGTACAGTCTAAAAAGATATAAAAAGAGCTAAGCATTCTTGGGACAACAATATGACGGAGAAAAAATCAGCCCCAATCAATCATACAGTGGTTAACAGCAAATAAGCAATCCCTACATGGTCTCAAAACCATTTACTACAACAAAAAAAAAAAATCTTACTCTCCACCTGCAATCATCCAGGGGGTTCATTCTGGCAACTAGGGTGATCTTTTCTCTTGACCTACAGATGCAGTTTCCAAATGATAGACTGCCTTCATCAGCCTTTTCAGTTCAATAACTGATGGCAACACCCACTCTCCAATTATTACCTATCAGTTTTTTTGCAATTATAAACATGTTAACAAGGTTAATTTCATGAAACGTGTGCACCCTATGTGTCAGAAATACTAACGTATCCAACATTTGATATAATAAGATAAGATGCCCACATATCCTGTGTAGGATATGAATATCCTGCTGAATATCATCTGAAAAATATGCAGGCCAAAAAAAAAAAAAAAAGTATTCAGCCCTTGATAGCTCACTGTTTGCACATCCAACAAGTTGAACGCCCCATAATATCCTTGCCAACCAAGATGGGGTATAGAAAAAGAGGGTCATAGGTGTATACTAGTCTAACAACCACTGGGGTCTTTATAAACATAACTGTGCAAGCCAATGTGACCCACAAGTCATGTTTTAGACTTTAATATAGGTGGTGCTTTTTGGTTATGATATAATATACTGACTGCATCTGTCCATCAGAGACATAGGTGCCAGACAAGAGGTGAATTTCTGATTTTCTGTACAATGGTCCACGTTACTCTTAAATAGGGTTAGGAGGCACTTTGTTTTACATGATGGAGATCCTATTCCAGATAATGGGAATTATCTGAGATACATATCTGTCTCTCCAACATGTCCTGTTTGGAACAAGGTCTAAGGATGTCTTGTAAGCCAGGCACAGATCGCCTCTCAGTAATCTATAGGAGATCAAATTTAGAGCTAGGACTTTGAGGTGATTAGCACAAGACATTGTCCCTGGGTTTCATGAAGGCAGATTTTCTGTGAAAAAACAGTGTAGGAGCACCTGCACAGAAAATGGCCGCAGAGCAATTCAGGATAGTGCTGTTTTGACATGAACGAGCGGCCCTGCACTGTTCTATCATGGAAAATTGACAAACATGCAAATCACCTCATTTGCTGGTGAAAACCTTACAAATGAGGTGATTTAGTGATCCAACAAGCTGCCAGGTACCCATGTTAGAACAGCGTCAGTGCAAAAATGTATTCGGAAAATAACTGAGTACATTTCTGCAACTGACAAAATGGAGGCATGACAGCTCATGAAAAAGCATATATTATGTACATTAGACATGCCATTGGCCAAATATAAGGCCATTGGCATTAAAACGTGATTAATTATTATGAAAATTCAACTTTTGTTTTGGCCGATCTCGGCCGTTTAAGCATAGGGCAGCAGCGCGCAAATGGGATTGTGCCAAAAATAAAAAAAAATGGGAAAACTCAATTTTAAGTTAAATCTGCATTTTGCCATTATAGTCAATGGTTTGCAGAATGTAAACAATACCAGGGAGCACTGGTTGTCAAGAGGAAAGGGTCAGTTTTAGTGCAGTAACTAATGACCTACACACTGGGATATGCAAATGAGGGGAGTTATACTGAATCACATATTTCTTCAAAGTGTCAGCTTGTACCTAACCATATAGGTGTTGCAATACAACAGTGCAAGTCTAAACTGAACAAGGAAAAGATCACAGTAAGCTGCCTGTCAGGCGCTAGAATCCGCCACATAACACAAGCACTCAGGTCACTCCACAGCAAGTACAAGTATGACTCAGTCATTGTCCATGCCGGTGTGAATGACCTGAGACAAACCTCCCTGGACTACATGAAAAGAGACATAGAGGAGCTCTCAGATGATGTAGCCCAGGCCGGTATGACACTGACCCTGAGCAGTATCCTACCCTCACCAAGAATTATGCCACAATACAGAGACAAAATGATCAGCTTTAATAATTGGCTTAATTACTGGTGTCATTCTAAGGGGATCCAATGTCTGTCTGCCTGGGATGACATGCTTGACAAGCCACGCTGCTTCGCAAGGGACGGCTTGCACCTGTCACCCCTGGGCTTCCGGATATTGGCAAAGGCTCTTGCCACCCCCATAGTGCCTTTTTTAGGCAAGGCTCAAATGATAAACCTACGGCCCTAGCAAACAACAATGGCGAAGAACTAAGGGTAGTACTGCTCAATGGCAGAACTCTAAACCTCAAGATGCACGCCTCAAGCCCTCCTCAGTATGGAGAACATCGATGTCTGTGCTGTGACTGAAACCTGGTTCAAGGCTCCTGAGAGCACCCCAGCACTATCAGGTTATACCTCATATCATGTTCCGACCCCAAAATCCGGACCGAACCACAAAAGGAGGGGGAGTATCCATATTCATAAAGGATACCCACACCTCCAGGTTAGTGGCAATGCACGAAGCATCAGAGACCATCCAGGTGCAATTAACCATAGGTAAAACTGCCCTACAGTTTGTAGCATGCTACAGACCACCTTCTCAAACTCAGGAAACCCACACAGCCTTCCTGAAGACACTGGAGAGTATGAATTTCTCTCCAAACACCATCATATTGGGTGACTTCAACTACCCAAACATAGACTGGGAACATTACTCAAGCCCCAACACCCTAACCCAAAGGTTCCTGGAGTTCATAAACTCAAATGCTATGGAACAACTAGTCACCATCCCCACAACAGGAGAAAATATACTAGACCTGATCATCACAAACATGGGGACAAAATGCTCCACACCGGAAGTATATCCCTCATTGGTGAGATCAGACCATAAATTAATCTCACTGGAGATCCACATCCCGCCCCACCCCCAGCAAAAGACCACAGTGAAGAACTTCTCAAAAGCAAACTTCACACTTCTTAAGACTGGAGTGGTATCCTTCAAGGCCCCGAGCCAGTGGAAACCACAACCCATGCTGCTGAAACCCTTACAAATGCCTTCTACGAGCACCTCCAGGAATGTATGGATCAAGCAATCCCTAATAAAATCAAGACCCTTTCCACCAAAGGCAGGCGCCCGGTCTGGTGGACCCCAGCCATAAACAAACTCTACAACAAGAGGAGAAAGCTACTACATGACAGAGCAAAATCCCTAAAAAGGAAGGCATCTCTGATCAATACTAGCAAAAAATTACGATCACTCATAAAATCATCCAAGGCCAACTTTGAGAGAAAAATCGCTAATGACACAAAAGACAATCATAAGGCCTTCTTTAGCTATGTTAAAAACCTGGGTGGAAACTGCCAGATATGCTCAGAATTAGTCCAAAATGATAAAAAAAATCACTGAACCCACAGACATTGCCAACATACTGGCAGACAGGTTCAGTGCAAATTTCTCCCTCCCTCCCCACAAAAGGAGAAATATCTATCCCACCAGAGTCTAGCCTCCCAAACATCTCAGATGCCCAGGTGAGAGCTGCTCTCTCTAAAGCAAAAAACACAGCATCAATGGGACCGGACGGTGTCCCCGGCTGTGTGCTACACGAACTCAATGAGGAACTAAACCCACACATAAGGCTGCTGTTTAATCTTAGCCTTACTACAGGATACGCACCCAAAGAATGGCGACGGCAACTGTTGTCCCACTCCACAAAGGCGGTGCTTCTACGGACCCTGGAAATTACCACCCCATAAGCTTGACGAGCCTTGTCTGCAAAGCTATGGAGAGGATCATAATGGAACTCATAAATAAAGACATTGGGGACCTACAGACACTGGATCCTACCCAATTTGGCTTTGTCAAGGGCAGATCCTGCCTCTTGAACTTGGTCGACTTTTTCAAACAGTCACTAAGGCCATTGATGAGGTAAGGCAGTTCACATAGCCTACCTTGACCTAGCAAAAGCGTTCGACACAATACCCCACTCGGGCATCATAGAAAAGCTCACCAGCTTAGATGTAAACCCATATGTCACAAGATGGGTTGCAAACTGGCTCAAGGACAGAACCCACAGGGTTAGAGTTGCTGGTGCCATGTCAGACTCTAAGCCGGTCATGAGCGTGTCCCACAGGGCTCAGTCCTGGGCCCCTCTTGTTCGGCATTTATTTTTCTGAAGTGCAGGCAAACATAGGGGATTGTGGCTGACAAAATTTGCAGATGACTGCAAACTGGGCACCATAATTGACACTCCATCAGACACAGACATCCTCCAGAGAGTTCTCATAGAAATGGATAACTGGTGCCAGAGCCATGGCCTTAAACTAAATGCCAAAAAATGTATAGTCATACCCTTTGGGAAAAACAAGGTAACCCCTAATTACCACATAGGTGGTAATCCATTAAACATGGAAGAAGTTATCAGGGACCTGGGGACCCAAGTTGACAGTAACCTCTCTTTTGACACTCACATTGCCAAAGTGGTTAGGAAGACCTTCTACATTGCCCACCTGATCATGAAGGGATTCACATCCAGATCAGGAGAGGTCATTGTACCCCTGTACTCTTCACTTATCAGACCAATGATTGAGTACAACGTCCCATTCAGAATGTACCTTACCCGACACCTGCAGCAGTTGGAAAGACCCCAAAAGTTCCTCACCAAAAGGATAAAGGGGCTCAAACATATGTCATAATGATGCCCGACTGAAGAAACTCCAGCTCTATTCAGTCGCATACCGCCTGCTCAGAGGTGATCTGTGCCTGACATACAAGGCCATGTCCAACCCGAATTAATGGACATGCTCCACCTCAAAAATCCAAATCCACCAGAGCCACGAGCAAGAGACTTAAACCTCAACATGGATATAAATAGGACGTGCTGGAGGGACAGATTCATCACCCAGAGACTCCCTACACTATGGAACAGAATCCCAGTCCATGTGAGGCAGAGCCCCTCACTGACTCTGTTCAAGAGAAATCTTGACGAGTGGATGGTAGATCGTAGGTTTACCCCGGGAATCATCTCTGTGTCACTGCTGGACAGAGGCACAGCAAACTAATGGGTATAGTATTCTCATCCTAAGGGGTGATGAAAGCCACACACACTCTGGCTAGGCTTATAAATGCCCTAAGGCAGATAGCCTAGTATGAACCTATGAACCTAAGAGCTGGATGACTTCATAAGGGGGTGTGTCATGCTTGCTCTGTGGCCCATGTTTGCCCTTGCTAAGCACAGCTAAGGAAAGGAGTGTGTCAGATCTGCCTGAGCACTGTGTACATAGCCTAAATGGGTGTGCGTGCCACGCACCGGATTTTAAACATAAACAAAAAAAAAAAGAGTAAATGGCAGCACTTTTTACATTTCAGCACTGGGTATGTGTGGCGTGCCTCGAGGCTTAAATAGGGAGGAACTGGAAAAGGGAAACAGCAGTAGGAAGGCAATCAAGGAGAACTAGCATAGCTGGCAGGTGGAATGCATCAGAATCAGCCAATTACACGTGGCAGCCCAGCACATTACCATAAACTAAGCAAACACCTTTCAGACTGTTTTTTCCCACAAACTCTACACCACTGGTGTACACGGATGGGGGATCTTTAACTAGCAAAACTAACTAAAATGTTATTGGCTGCTGCTGCTTTACTCCATCAATATGTGCTAGAGACTGAAGGTGGTGATGAGGAGAACCCATCCCAGTGGATACCAAGGTATGTGTAGACTTAATAATACTAGCCACAGGTACCTTCCAAAGACCAATTGGGGACATAATGGGGGTCTCATAGGCATCAACATCCAGGGTACTCCACCAGTTCCTGGATGCCATGACACCACAAGCCAATGAGCACATATATTTCCCCAACACCCTTGATGCATCCCTTCCACCATATATCAGAATACCTTGAGGTAGCTGGTGCTATAGACTGCATGCACATCCACATCAAAGCACCACCCGGTGAGTGGAGTAGGGTCAACATAAACTGCAAGGGCTTCCCCTCCATCAGATGCCAGGTCATGTGCGATGACCAGGGGATTATCATGAACGTGTGTGCTGGCAGTCCTGGAAGCTATCATGACTCCCATATCTGGCATTGCTCACAGCTGTATCAGGTGTTTGCCGGGGGGGCATCCCATATGGCCATCTAGTGGGGGATGCTGGCTATGCACTGCAGCTGTGGCTGATGGCACCCATCAGAAATGCACACACACCCGAACAAGAACACCATAATGAGGCACATGCACAAACCAGGATCATTGTAGAGAGTGTGTCTGGGATGCTCAAGTCACGGTTCCACTGCTTTGACATATTTGGTGGAGCCTTGCAGTACTCTCCAACTACATGTACACAAATGTTCATAGTATGTGCCATGCTACACAATATGATCCTGCGGAAATAGCTGCAGCAGAAACAGCATGGGGTAGGGCCACACAGCCCCCCACCATTACCAAGACCAGCAAAGGCACAGAGGGACACAGAGAAGGAACTTCCTGAGCCTGCCCCTGTAGGTAGAAGGAGGCATGCCCAGGCCTTGGCAAAGAGGCAACACATAGCACACACACTGACACTGTAGGGACCCGGGGATTGATACTGCTCTCTGACTCACACATACAGTAAAAGGGATGCCAAACGTGACACTTCCTGTGCTTTACCATGTATAGGGAGTGCACTACATGCATCCGACATAGTCAGCCCTCCAGCACCATCCCCAACACTGGCCCAACAACAAGTTAAGTCACCCTTCCTATCAATTACTCAATGGAGTAGTATGTTTTGATATTTGTATGTATGGTATGGATGCAAGCATGCAATGGAATTGGATGGCTGAATGGGATAGCAGCAGACAGTTGACAGCTGTATGGGCAGCAGGAAATCCATAACAAATACTGGTGTCAACATACTAGGCAGTACTACACAAGGTGACAACTCCCACCGCAGTACATGTGATGGCCCAAATAACTGTGGGTGTCAATAGGTCACACACATGGATGTCAGTGATGGTCACATACCCACCACCAGCCTCACCCAGCAGGACAGGTGTAGATGACCATAAATAAAGGCTGGGCTAAGGCCCCCAAATGATGGCAATGGTGAGCAGCCCCCCTCCAAACGTACACAGATATACTACAACAGGTCTGGCAGTTGCATTTCAGTTCTGAAGGATAAGAAGTCTGAAACTGAAATGTATGCCATTAAAATCTAACACGTGTACTCTACTAATATGCCTTTTTTCTGCATGATAGGTCACAATACAATATGAAATGGAAGCCAACAGAGTAACTGAAATACAAGTACAGTCACTGCAAATGTTTAAAGTTTTCAGGTGTGCACCCCCCCCCCCCCCACACACACACACACAATCCCATGTAGAAATGCAGTAATATGTAAGTTTGAGGAGTAATATCACTGGAGTACAGATTGCCATTACAGATGTGTAACATAAAGGTCTGAAAACATAGAGGTTCAAACCTCACTCCTGGCAAATGTAAATGTGCGTGTAGGGTAAACTATTTTATGAAATATCTCACCCACAACATCACCCAATGCCAGTATTTACAAGGGCTGGTGATGTTCCTCACCTTACCTTCGGACAACATCCATCCTATAAGCTCCATGATGCATGCAATAAATGCGTAATACTGTTATAGCAATGCATAGATAGGTGGGGGTTTGAAACTCAGTACTGGCAAGTGTGTGTGTGTGTGTGTGTGTGTGTGTGTGTGTGTGTGTGTGTGTGTGTGCGTGTGTGTGTGTGTGTGTGTGTGTGTATGTGTGTGTTGCTGTCTGTCATCAGTAGCCTGTGTGAGTGGTGGTGTGATTGTGTAATAACAGGATCTATTGTGGGGTGGGTTTTGCTAAATTATTATATTGATGACCTACTATATGTCCCAATGCCCACATTACAAGGCCAACAGTTGTCAAACACAATAGAGGTTGGTGTAGACAATCCATAGCCCTAAATGTGTAGTGCCATGTGCAATGACTATGTGACAGTATGGAATAGTTAACAGTATAGGCAACCCTTCTAATACTCAGAGACCACTATCCACCCAGGAATCATAAACAAAAACACTTGGATAGGCATCAACCACTATATCAGTAGTTGTCCTGCAAACTGCCTCACAGATAGTACTCACAGTGTGATTGCAGTGAACTCCATGTCAAACCGATGACCAGACATGACTGGTGTCACACAGGGTATGTACCCATGCCCTCCCATGTTTGGGATCTACCCTTCTGAGGTGCTGGAGAATACAAAGGCACCCTGGCTGAAAATGTTTGCATACAACAGTAAGATGGGTGGTTGCATTCCCAATCCATGTGATGTTGACATCATGCACAAAGACCACTTGACACCTATGACTGCTAGCAGAACCCTGGACATTACTTCAATGACGCCATTACCTTTGGGAACACCATGGCTCACATGAAGTAATACGTTGGTGGTAGTCCACTGAACAGTGACATTGTCATAACAGAATGGGGAACATAGGTTGACAGTCAGCTGCCTGTTGACCACAGCAGTGCCACTGACATCAGAAAGTACTTTGATGTGTTACATCTCCTGACTAAGTGTTTGTTATCCAGCAAGTAAAAGGACATGGTCAGCCTGTACCATCCCCTCAGTAGCTCAATCAATGTGTACAGTGGCCCTTTTGCCATGTTCCCGACTAGACACCTGAAACAACTGTGTGAAACAGAAAATTTACCCTGGGGATCACTGCAATGGCTCTGCTGGACAGAGGCACAGGGACCTAATGGCTCTGTTGGACCAAGGCAAAGGGAACTAATCTAAGGGGCCGGCGAAAGCCAACACATTCTGGCTAGGCTTATAGATGCACTCAGGCAGATAGCCTAGTACTTACCTATGAACCTAGAGTCTGCAAATGTACCCCACAAAGGGAATACCATGCCTTATACACATGCCTTGTATGGACAGACTCCAATAACTCCAATGAGTACCCATATCATACTGTCTATGTAGATGCAATCACTACCTCAGTTACATGGCCATGTCCCACCAAACTAGGTCAGAAATGCTACATCTGAAGATTCCAGTCTGTCCATACAATATGCCCCAGAGACCTCAAGCACACTTCCACACTTCAAAGGACATGCTTGTGGGACAGGTGCACAACCCAGACACTGTCCATGTTATGGAATATAAATCACATACATGTGAAGCAGTGCACATCACTGGCCACCCACAATAGAAATCTGGATGAGTGGATGGGGTATACAATACCCACCTCCGGGGGCCATTCCAGTGACTATACTCCTGAGCCACACTGGGGACTATTGTCATGTGGCCTGATGCCAGAGTATTCCCTTGGGCTAGCCTTGTAGAGCCTTCATGCCCATTCACCTACTACACACCTATGAAGCAATGAACCTATGGATCTCAGTGCTGGCAAGTGTGTGTGTGTGTGTGTGTGTGTGTGTGTGTGTGTGTGTGTGTGTGTGTGTGTGTGTGTGTGTGAATAGCAATCTCATTGTATTTGGTTGATGAATATCCCCTGTGGCTGTGATTATTAGCAATCGGAGGTGTGTCCAAATCACAACACATACCATTCTCTACTCTACAACAGATGTTGTAAATGAACATATACCTATGTACCCTCGGCCCTATAATCTGTGAGGAATATGCAATCACTGTGTTACAGACCTGGGAAATCCATGAAGATACAGCTGTACCCTGCCAAAGACATTGTGGATGTATTACCACACTGCCATACCCCTTGGTCTTGCTGCAGGGCCACATCCTGGTGACACACAGATGCCTAGAACAGAAACAGGATACAGCATGTGAGAACACATTCAGTCAGCACTTCACTTGTGAGGTGAGAGAGGGATAAAGTTGGCACTGAATGTGTTGCCAAGACTGTGGCCAATATCTGTTGTCTCAGGATAGGTATTAGCATTGTGCAGTAACTCACAGCAGTTGTGTTTAATGCTATGGAGGTTGTTGATGTAGCTGTCAAAGGCTGTTGTGATTGTTGTCAGTGTCTGCTGTATTCCTGCCTTCATAGATGCCTCTAAGGCATTCCATAAGGGATCACAATTTGTGTTTGAGGCTAATAAGGGAGTTCAACGGTCATGGGACACCACCTTTCTCTGCAACAGTGTCATCCTTCTGTTGTACACTTTACTAATGGCAGGGGACCATCACATCATCTCCCAGTGTTAGGAGGACACTGTCTGGGTTCTGTTGGCTCTGTCTAGAACCATGCATTTATGTACCTGTTTGTACAGTGCATATGTGTATGATTTGACAATCATGCAGCTATTTTCCATTGTCATGGGTGCAGTGAAGTCATTCGCCCCTGTTTTCATGGCTGCAAAGTCAGCTTTGGAGAGGTTATGCAAGGTGGTTACTTTTGTGGGGAGTGTGGCTGACATATTGAGTTCCATGTTGATTACAGCCTGTGTGGATCTCACCATGCAGGGACTGACATCTGTGGATGAGCAACAGTTTAAGTAGTCAACACAGGTCAAGGTTGTTGCATCCTCTACCTGGGGTCAGTATGAGCCAGTCCTGGGCATTGGAAATGATGACTCCCAGGAAGTGTTGGGCCACTGTACTGGTGCTTGGCAATGGAGGGGTAGATGAAGTCTCATACTATGTCAGTGTTGCGTTGGACCATCATAGATGGCAGGGTGTTGAAGAATGTGCATTGACAGTCTAGGGACATAGATGTGGACCCATAGCAGGCTATGATCTGGATTACACTATTACCTCAAGACAGTTGTACCAGAAGTATTTCCAATGCATTGTGTTGGGATACTAATCTGGAGGTGTTCCTATCCATAATGAATATGATGAAAACACCACCTGTGGAGGTGTGGTGTGATCCATGTTTGGGGGCTGACAGCTGTGGAATGTGTTATAGCTTGATACTTCAGGGCTGCTGTCTGCTGCTGTGAACCGTCTCTCCATTACAGCAGACATGTTAATGTCCTCCACTCCAATGAGTGCTTTGAGTGACTGCATCCTGACAGTCAGATGTCTACTGTTGAGCAGCATGACCCTCAGATTGCATACATGTCTAGCTGTTATGGTGGTAATTACATTAGGAACACTACCTAATAAGGCATCATAGTGGTGGCAAGACACTTAGTTAGTACCTGGAAACCCAGCGCTGACAGATGTAGGACATCTGTGGCAAGTCATTGGGTTCTGTCAATAATGTCATCCCAAGCAGAGAGGTACTGGATCCCCTGAGAATGATACAAAACACATAAGCCAATATTGTAGTCAATCATCTGTTGATAGTACCACAGAATCATTCTGGGCGATGGCGGTACACTGCTCAGGGCTACCGTCACACCTGCCTGGACCACATAATCAGAGAGTTCAACCATGTCTCTTGTCATGTAGTCCAGGGAGGTGTGTCCCAAGTCATTCACACCCACCTGGATAGAGAGTGATACTCATAGCTGTTATGGAGTGCCATGCCTGGCTGTGTCATGTGCTGGATGCTGGCATGTGGTAGATATTTGGCTGTTACCTACTCCATATTCAACTTAGTGAGTGGGATATGTATGTGCCTCAGTATTGAGTTACCCATGATCACTGTATTGTGCAAGGTGGTTAGTCTTAGGAGCTTAGGTTGAGGGGCACACTGTATAGGTTAAATATGTATTCCTTGGCATGTGCCATGTCATGGTGTCTGAGTGGGTGTCTGTCTTGCTGGTCCATGCTGTTTGAGTAAATGTCCATTGAGTGCCTTTGTGAAAGAGGGTGTGTGGCTTTTCACTGTATGTCATGGCTGCCAAAGTGGGTGTCATGGTGAGCTATATGTTCCACATGGTGTGGTGCAGGTGTTGATCCTATCATCTTGACCTGCTAGTCCAGTCTTTCCTGAAGAGTGCATATGTCCACATTGGGTGATATACGGGTAACTCTCACAGGTCTGAGTGTTTAGAACTTATAGGGGAGGGTTGTCTATGTACATGAGACAACTGCAACAGTGCCTGAGAATGGACAAGTGCACCAGGTTAGTAGGTGAAAGCACAGAAAACTGCCCTTCAATCATGCCAGGAGGGGGTGGACATAACTAGTAAGTATTGGGGCTACTTCTATGATGAATGGATACTACTGATGGCTCCCAGGTGTGCCACACTTCTTGATACAATAACCTGGTGGAGTGCCAAGCCATAATGCTATTTGAAGTGCAAGACAGAAAGAATTAGCATGATGTAAGGGTGGAACTGAAGGCAGACTTTCTGCCACCTGTAATACTTTACAGCAGCTTTGGCCATGTGAAAATTAAGTAAGCTCTATAGTGTATGCAGAAACTGCATAGCACTATAGCACTATAGTAGACATAACTAAATAAGTAGGAGTTTTAATCCCAATACTGGCAAGTGTGTGTGTGTGTGTGTGTGTGTGTGTGTGTGTGTGTGTGTGTGTGTGTGTGTACGTCATACCTCTCAACCTGGAAACATCAAAAATCTGGACAAGGCCCATGAAAAATAGGTACAAATCTGTACGCTGATTAATGTAAAATTTGCATACATAATTACACAACCCCGCCCACTCCAATGGAATTGTGGGATACCAACTTTCAAATGCAAACTGAAGAACAGAACCAAAATATAGCACCAGAGTCCCCCTGCAGCCATTCCAATGTTCCATTACTTGGCTATTTCACACCATTTACCATAAACACTAATGTGTGCATACTTTTTACTTCTACAGTGATTATTTGGATTTTATTTTTTACATTTTATAGCACAATGCACAAACAGTAATAGATATCAGGCTACTAAACAAAGTAATACTGTCTCACAATGAAAACAGACAACATTAAAACTTCTCTGCCCTTGAAACTTACATTCATTGAAACAGCATTGAAACCCACAGATTACCTTTGGGCTGTTTTCAAATCAGAAGCCCCTTGCAGTTGCACACAAAGCAAGAAACATATATGCGTTCTTCGATATACCTTCCTGATTTTATTTAATTATATTCCTTGTATAATACAGCACACTTGTTAGACTTACGTTAGAGCACATTTTAAATTATTGTTTAAACATTTTTCCAGTAGGCAATGAAACAAAATGCATGAATCAGTAATTACAAAACTGCCCTATTCAGAACATTTCCATCATAAAAAAGTCTACTTCCACACATAATCGCATTTTAAACTGTTTGAACATTTTCCAGTAGGCAATAAAACAAAATGCATGAACCAATAACGACAAAACTGCCCTATTCAGAACGTTTCCATCATAAAAGTCTATTTCCACACACAATTGCATTTTAGAGGTAATGTTTGAGCATTTTTCCAGTAAGCAATTATGCAAAATGCATGCATCAATAATGACAAAACTGCCCTATTCAGAACATTTCCACTTCCACACACAATTGCATTTTAAATGTTTGAACATTTTTCCAGAAGATAATGAAACAAAATGCATGAAACAATAATGACAAAACTGCCCTGTTCAGAACATTTCCATGACAACTCACACACACACACACACACACACACACACACACACACACACACACACACACACACACACTCATCAAAGGACCAGTGGTAGCACAACAGCTTTATTAGGTACCTGACACATTCTGCTCAGACTGGCTGACTTCACAGAAATCTGCTGATTCACGTTGAACCGATCTGCTGAGAAATCCGTCATTCTGCTGTGAAATCCATCCTCCCAAACAGCACGTTCTGCTGTGAAATGCATCCATCCTTCCAAACAGAAATCCGCTGATGCACGGCATGTTCTGCTGTGAAATTCATCCATCCATGGCAGGCTGGCAGCAGTCCTAAGGCCTTCCAAATGGAAATTGTGCTCAAACAGATGCCGTTCTGCCCTTACACCATTCAAACAGACGCGCACAGTCCAACAGAGCTGACGTCATTGTGCACGTGATGACGTCAGCCCTGAAAGCACAAAAATTGAAATAAATAGATGAATAAATCAGAAATGAAGGGATGCCACTCGGGAATCATGGCACCCCATTACTGGGACCCCAAAACTTGGTAAAAACCGAGTTATGCGGGACGGTTGGGAGGTCTGTTGTAAATGTGTGAGTGTGTGTGTGCACGCGTGTGTATCATTGGACTTTGGATGTGTGTGTGTTTGCGTGAGAATCATGTAGTTTGTGGGTTACACCATTTTTGACCTGTGTACTACCCTTTACACTTCCCCTCACTCCAATTTAGTAGTTCTGTTGATGTCGTCCACCTTAGAAGTACCTTTGGAGAAGGTGGAAATGCATAAGCTCTGTGACATGTCTGATAACTGTGTAGCACTATAGTAGAAATATTTAGATAGGCAGGAGTTCTAATCCCAATACTGGCAACTGTTTGTGTGTGTGAGGATTGTATCTTATGTAGCTTATACCATTTTGATGTGTGTACCATACACGGCTGGTGACCACCTCTCACTGCCATTACTTTATATAGTGTGGTAGCAGCATCTGCCTCACATACAGCAAGTTAAACCACTGTACAGTCCTCTGTACAGATGTGTCTGAAATATCCAGATGTTTGCAACCTATATGTGCTCAGAAGTGGTCTGTGTGCCTTAACAATGCCCATGTATGTGATAATGTAGCCAAATAGGCCACAGTGAGTGTACTGACACATATGGCAGCATGAGGTATCATACCTGACTAAAACATCATGCTCATATGATGTCTGCCACCCTCACAGGTGGCCATCCTTGTAGGTGCAATACACAAGTCCAGATGCTTGGTTTTATAGGTGAACTGTTCATGTCATGGGGTCACATTAAAGGCTGGAAGAGGTGTGGACTGACATACTGTGGTCCTAATTTGTATGTAACAGGAACACCTTGCATCTTAACAGGGGTGTGTACACAATTTATATACACTGTATACCACTAATGTGTCACACATGTTCCTACCTTAGGTCATTTGTCCAGTCCATTTTGCTGGCCTCTGTCCAGACATCTTGGCACTGACAAGTTGTGAGGTATGCTACTGAAATGTTGAATTCATGCCAGATAGGCCCTAGTGGTGACCACTGTGATGCAATGCAGTTAAGCCCACCACAAGTGAACATGCACAACAAGCAATATAACTATTACATAAAGCAATATAACTATTACTGATAGTTGTGTGCATGGTAAATTGCATGCCCTTCACATGCCTGGGGTATTGCCAGGCAACAACAGAATAGTATCATGCTCACCAGCTTCAAGCTGCTGTCCCATATGCAGACCAGGGGGTCCTAGGTAGTTGTGAGAGGGAGGCATTGTCAGCAGACTCACATGTGGCCTTGGTACAGGATGGATGCAGCGTGTCTGCACATTTACAGTACTAACCCCAATAATACACAATGTTCTGTCCTCGCCAAAGATGTGCACCTCTGTGCATTAGAAAACTCCATCCACAGCTGCAATTGGACCTGACACATGGATGTAGATACAATGCAGATACATGTATATCTGATACATTAGTGTAGTAATCCGCACTGTGCCCTTACCTGCACACTTCTCATCCAGTGTGTGGTTGCAAACCACCTCCACAATGCTTTCCTCAGCTTCATGGCTTGTGCATCGGGTGGGTGCTCCAAGTTTGGTGAGGAACTCCTCGGAGAGTGTCAGTATGGGCAGGATGGCTGGGCCCCCACCTGTGGCTAGCCAGTCCCTCGCTACAGCAGCAGACCATTGACGGGCATGGCAGATGAGGTCGGTGGCCCGATACTGCACCTGCTCATAAGTTCTGCTGTGCAGGTCCGCATCATATACCCTGTGGACCAGATCACTCCACAGGGTAGTCCTCTCCCACACATCTTGTGCTCTCTGTCCAAATAACAGGGCATAATGTTTGATCACATATTGGGCAATGATGTCAGTTTCCCCAACAGCGAATGCTGGTAGGTGAGCCATCTGAATGTTACCTGGAAGACAAAAACAGGAAAGAGGTCACAGACCTCATACAGTTGTCAAATTGCTTGCAAATAATCCAAACTACACCATAGCCCACCGATCTATCATGGCTATAGCAGCTTTCATTACACTCCTGCCCCTGAGCTATCTTATTCCCGCCAATGTTGGACACTTAATTCTCCATTAATTTCTGTGTAAGAGGATTGACAGTGGCCGTATTCCATGTGGATAGTGTGTGGATGGTGGCAGGTCTGTGTTTGACCGAGGTGTGTGATGGAGCTGTGAGCACATGCCTGAGTTCGTGTAGGAGGTAGACAGTGATGTTATTATGCCCCATGGAGATTTTCTGTTGTTGCCATCAGTAGGCAATATGTACATGGTCACCATTACTGAGGGGAGGAGTGTGGTTGATGTGCATATCCCCCAATAGAACTGGGATGGACAGGATGACGATGTTCCCACCTAACTTGTCTGATGCAAGTTGCCAATATCCATGGCAGTACAGGGTGAATTGTGTTGTTTCCTCTGACACTAACAACATATGTGGAGACACTGTTGCAATTGTCCTTGGTGGTGTGGATATGTCTGATTTGTAGTGATAGTCAGCCTTACAGGAAGTCACTTGTGAACTTACATGCTTTCTCAGATAGAGGTGGACTTGCTTCTAAGTTTTTGCCTGAACCTATGTGTCCCTGTACAGCCAATATAGCAACCTATTATGTGGTTTGTGTATTGCTGCTGTCCACCAAAGGGGATTACTCTACCTTGGTGGAGACTGGTTAAACAGGTCAGGTACTGCTGAGTCCATATAGCTATAGTGGATATAAAGGCTACACACCCCTGTTACAATGCCTGGTATTTGTGCAATTGAAGCATGATACCACAATAACTCATTTCAAAACAATTCTCATTGATAATGTGACCTATAGCATACACAATTCAATTGAAAACATAACAATCTGGTCTGTGAAAACATATGGAAATAATAATCAGTACAATAAGCCAGTTGAATGAGTGTGCACACCCTTAAAGTGATATGTTGTGTATGCACCTTTTGAGATGGTTACAGCATTCCTTTGTCTTGATATGGACTCTAACATCATGGCACATCTTTACTTGGCAATAGTTTCTCACCTTCCTAGAAACACCTTTGATTGTTTTTCAATGGGATTGTACAGGTTAGGGGTCACATTCAAGATGAGAAACATTATTAAATGATTTCCTGTGGTCTCGTTGTCATACAGCACAAAAACCTGGCATTCCAACAGTAGTGTGTACACTTGAGATATCTACTGTATATAAGTGTTGATATAGCTGTTAGTGGTAGGCATGGACAGAGGGTCATAACACAGTTGGACACTTCTCCGATTACTACCTGATAATCATGCCTACTCTAGTACCCATATCAGTGTCAGGGAAATGCAACAACCAATAGCTGTACACATTTATGTCTGTTATATGCACTGACACTGATATTACACATATGTACAGCACGCACAACCTACTACCTGACTGCTTGAAACCCATGTTATTAGTTTTGTGCCTTCCAGCTAGACATACAGATACATACACGTGCTCAGAGGATACCTGGTATACATTTCTGTTCTATGTTAGTATGGCATACTGTATTTCCAGTCTTGCTGCTTAATCATACTTCTCAACCTGTTATAGCAGTAAGTCTGGACAATGGCACACATAAATGGGTGACAAAACGGACATCAGTATTGATACTGCATTAATAATGCTGCACCATATATTAGTAAGTTGATTGCACAGTAGGCTTTGACATCACTTTGATAACCTGGAAGATGTCCAGCAGTCATATGTAGGCTATGTTACATTGTCATTGCTCACAGACTTACCAATGGTTTGACTGACATAACACAGGTATATGTGTGTGTGACTACAGATCATCATCTTCTTTCAGCTGTTCCTGTTAGGGGGTCACCACAATGGATCATCTGTTTCCATTTCTTTCTGTCCTCTGCATCTTGCTCTGTCACACCAACCACCTACATGTCCTCTCTCACCACATCCATACACCTTATCTTAGGCCTTCCTCTTTTCCTGTTACCTGGTAGCTTCATCTTTAGCATCTTTTTCCCAATATACTCAGCATTCCTCCTCAGCAAATGTCCAAACCAACATACTCTTGCCTCTCTGGCTTTGTCTCCAAACCTTCCAACCTGGGCTGACCCTCTAATATACTTATTCCTGATCCTGTTCACCCTCGTCACACCCAGTGCAAATCTTAACATCTTTAACTCTGCCACATCCAGCTCTAACTTCTGCCTTTTTATCAGTGCCACTGTCTCCAACCCATATAACATAGCTGGCCTCACTACCCTCTTGTAGACCTTCCCTTTCACTCTTACTGGTACTCGACTGTCACAAATCACTCCTGACACTCTTCTCCACCCACTCCATCCTGCCTGTACTCTCTTCTTCACCTCTCTTCCACACTCACCATTACTCTGAACTATTGATCCCAAGTATTTAAACTCATCCACTTTCGCCACCTCTACTTCTTGCATCCTCACCATTCCTCTATCCTCCCTCTCATTCACACACATATATTCTGTCTTAGTCCTGTTGACCTTCATTCCTCTTCTCTCTAGAGCATATCTCCATTTCTCCAGGGTCTCCTCCACCTGTTCCCTACTCTCACTACAGATCACAATGTCATCTGCAAACATCATAGTCCACGGGGACTCCTGTCTGATCTTGTCTGTCAACCTGTCCATCACCAGTGCAAATAAGAAAGGGCTCAGAGCTGATCCTTGCTGTAATCCCACCTCCACCTTAAACGCATCTGTCACTCCCACTGCAGACCTCACCGCTGCCACACTACCCTCATACATATCCTGTATCCTTCTCTGACACTCACGACTTCCTCATACAAGACCGCAACTCCTCTCTAGGCATCCTGTCATATGCTTTCTGTATGTCTACAAAAACACAATGCAACTCCTTCTGACCTTCTCTTTACTTCTCCATCAACACTCTCAGAGCAAACATCGCATCTGTAGTGCTCTTTCCCAGCAAGAAACCATAGTGCTGATCACTAATCATCACGTCCCTTCTTAACCTAGCTTCCACTACTATTTCCCATAACTTCATGCTGTGACTGATCAGTTTAATCCCTCTGTAGTTATTACAGCTCTGCACATCACCCTTATTCTTAAAAATCAGTACCAAAACACTTTTTCTCCATTCCTCAGACATTCTTTCACTTTCCAAGATATCATTAAACAATCTGATTAAAAACTCCACTGCCATTTCACCTAAACACCTCCATGCTTCCACAGGTATGTCATCTGGACCAACAGCCTTTCCATTCTTCATCCTCTTCATAGCTATCCTTACTTCCTCCTTGCTAATCCATTGCACTTCATGATTCACTATCCCCACATCATCCAACCTTTTCTGCCTGTCATTCTTTTCATTCATCAACCCCTCAAAGTACTCTTTCCATCTGCTCAACACAGATATCAGTCACAAATGTGCTTAATGTCCAGCAGAACACTGTACAGTTGAATGTTATTAATTTAATATATCACATGCAGTTCAACACACATGTCTGCAGGAGTACTTTACTATGCCCTCTATAGGTCTCTTAGCTTTACAAGACAAAGATGTATCATACTCGTATTCACAGGTAACATATGTATCTGGACAACATCCCATTAACTGGCCTAGCAGTGGCACAGTCACAACTGTTTGACAGACACCCCAGCAGTTGTCATATGTGAGCTGTCCTTTCCCAGGGTGAGTCAGGCTTTTGAGCTGTGATATTACCTTGAAACCTCTTAGAGCATCACATCTGGAGAAAGCCTAAAATGATAAGGGGAAATAGGGACAGACTTTAAATATTCCTGTTACAAACTTAGGAAGTTTGTAGAATGATATATTTTGCATTACTGTGAATATTCTTAAGGATGTGGAGTTTTAAGCTCAAGCGTTTGTCATGACTTGATGACTTCAGTCCTCAGCTATTTGCCAGAAAAGTACAGATTTCAGGAGGAACAGACAAAAAAACTATGATGGGAAAATCTTGACATTCTATGAAGATCTGTACAGTTGAAAGGTATGGCTGTGATATCTCCCAGAGAGAGCCAAATGCCATGGCCATAGCAGCTGTTCAGCAGGACATTAGTACAGCAAGTATTATTTGGACACACACACACGCACACACACACACACACACACACACACACACACACACACACACACACATATATATATATATATATATATATATATATATATATATATATATTCTTCCAAATCATATTTCCCATTATTACAGACCAAGTACTACATTCAATTACATGCTTACATCTTCCACTCACCTTTTTTCTCTCTTTTCCAGTTTATGTTTTATTTCTCTCTCTCTCTCTCTCTCTTTCTCTCTCTCTCTCTCTCTCTCTGTGCACTACAGGGATAGAGCTGCTTTGAATAGGTGACAGTATGGCTTTTGTAGGTAATGCTCATGACCAGGTGATGGCCTGTACACATACTCGTGTTCCTCACTTGCTAATTGTATGCAGAGCAGATGTGTAGTTCTTTCAATAGCCAATGTCATGGCACCACACTCCTATAATTGAGTACTCCATGTCGGCATTGGCCTTTTCCCTTACTTGTGAGGAAGACATCCTGGAGTTGTGTGAGCTACTACTTCTTACAAGACTTTTGGAGACAAGCCAACTAAATGGTGGAGAAGATTCAAGGCCTAGGGGCAGAATGTGAGTATTGCTGTTTTATGTTTGGAATACTGCTAGTATAACAGGGTTTGTCTGCACATGCTATTTCTGCATGGGTTTCAGTCTGACAAAGTTCTGTCTCTGCATAGCTCTCAACTGTAGGGCTATCTACATAATGGCCACATGTTAGCCTGTTATGTTTGGTCTATTCCCCACACAGGCCTTGTCCTTGGCAAATCAGCAGCATACTCTGGTGATTGCAATCTGTAAATGCTAACATCCATTTGTTTTTCTGACTTTATATCCCATCCGAAAAGATATGTTACAACAAACTCTGTAGCTCCAGCAACTTTCTCAGTGTATTACAGCAATATTTAAAGTATGGCCATGTGTTTGGGTCTTGGTCCTCCAGTTATGCCAGTCTTTGTCCAGATGTCATACAGTAGGAGGTTGATAGATATAATGGTCTATCATTATTTAGTGGTGTCATTCCTACTGAGAAGAAAGGCTGGAAAACATGTTGAAGTTTATACATTCAAGAGGTTGGTGTATAGAGAATGCTGTTAGATGCCCTTGTAATATATTTTATGCTGGAGAGAGTAACACATTTTAAAACTAGGCTGTTAAAACATGTGAGACATATTATTTATAAGAAAGATGATAGTTCTATAGCCGTACATTTGAATAAATCTCACCATGGGGACAGTATTGTTTTTCAAGGTACTGTTTTGGGAAAAGTCTGTTTCTCAGTTTGATGAAACATTCATAAAATGACAATCATTATGTATAGTCTCAATATATTAATATTAAATGTGATACTTTATCCATTAGGGGGTTATATGAGGAATGTAATTGGAGGATGTGTATTTAATTATGTAATTAAGTGATAATTGCTTCTTGTGATTAAGGCAAGTATTTCTTGTAATGTTTTACTCCTTGAAGGCTTTGGCCAAGGCATCATAGTATAATAAACATGTGTGAATTACTGGCTGGTTGTATTTCTCTTTGCTATGTTCAGTCATTTTAGTTGTTTTGCTAAGAGGTTGTATGTCTGGCCATTGTGTATGGCCTATCATGATTTTGTAGTAGTGTACTGTTCACTTATTTATTTGGACTGTGTGTGGGGGCAGATGTGAATGTTATGTGTCCTTTTGTATCTAAATGTGCATGTTTGGGATATGTGTATATTTCTATATGTCTATATATAATGTATATATATATATATATATATATATATATATATATATATATATATATATATGTGTGTGTGTTTGTGTGTGTGTGTATATGTATATATTTGTGTGTATATATATATATATATATATATATATATATATATATATATATACTCATCTCAGTATTTATTGGTAATATATCTATATATTGTTATACACATATATGTATCTCTATACATATCTATCTCTCTATGTATATGTTTCTTTTCAGGTATATATATATATATATATATATATATATATATTTTTTTTTTGTAGATACCAATCCTTCCTAATTGCACAGTGTCTCTTCCCTATTGTAAAATAGCTGTAAAGAAGGGTATGTTTGAAAAAAACATCCTAAAACCGTACATCGGAGGTGGCTTATTGGAAAATTACTTTGACTATGGTGTGCATGCTCCTGGGTTCAAAACCTGCAAGGGCTGTTTATGTTGTTGCTAGGCATAGCAAGGACTGTTGGATTCATAGTGATTAAGGCAGTTTTGAGCAGCTTTAAGCATGTTTGCATGGGTTTGCGCAATGGTAGGCACTGCTAACGTACAGTTAAACTAATAGACGCTTACATCATGTAGGCTTTGCTTACCATTGTGCAGATCTGTTTAGCATTTACATTTAAGCAATGCTTAAACCTGGTAAGCATAGTTCAGCCCTGGTAACAAGTGATACATTCCAGTCTGTTAAAATAGCAGGGTAGTGACATCTTTGATAAGTGTATTTTATTTCCTGTACATAACATGCTTCTATTTGCTGTCATTACAATAGCAAGGGGTGTGACTGTACTGTATGGGACACCTGGGTATACATGGCTAGTACCACAATCTTTTTTCTTTGTATTTATGTTATACATGGGTAGTATTCCAGTTTATATGCAGTCACACTTGCATGTTACATCAGCTACAGTGCACTGGTTGACAAAAATAATTTAACACATATTGTATCATTACGTTAATACTTTTAACAGTGCTTTTCCAAGTAAAAGCAGATTGCAGTACTAGAACCATACACCCCTGCATGCAAAGCTGGGACTCTGAGAACTGGCTATCTTGTTCTTGGTGTTTGAGCTGTATGTTTATATGTATCTCCTATAGGATATTGATCTGATATTTTGATATTAACTGTAGATTACTATTTTTTTGGACATGTCATTGAGTACTGCTGTCATGTAGTAATGGCATGCCTTTCAGTTTCAGACTTCTTTCTTTCAAAACATTCATCCTAATGCATAACCTGTTGGCTATCTACTTTCTGTCTGTCCTCTGTACAGATGCGCATATGTCAGGTATTGCTAAGGCCATACCACTATGTAGGTGCCCACATAGTATTATGCTGTGGGCCTGGACACTGCTGCTAGTTCCAACATATGGGACATTCCTTAATGTGGCCTTGCCCCTTTTCCTTGCCTGTGTGAGGGACATTACAGAGGATGTGGGCTACAGATTCACATACAGTAGGTGGCAATACATCATAGGACAGGACACATGGAGACAGCCAAACAACATGAGGGACATATCCCCAGATTTGTGAACAGATTCTATGTCATCAGTGCTGTTATACACATGGTGGATTGATAGATTGACAGGCTATGTGTGGACATGCATTTAGTGAGTGACTTCATGACTAACAGTGATATGTCTCTGAAATACCTCTCCAATGGCATGCTGTCCACAGACTGGCCACATGTTCGCCTGTTATATTTTGTCTGTTCTCCAGACAGGTGGTGTCCTTGGTAAATCAGTCATGGACTCTAGGGAATGCAGTCAGTAAATACTCACATCTACTGGTATTACTGACGTCATATTCCTCATATAGGATGTTACAGCAAACACAGTAACATCTGCAAATGTCTCAATGTATGACAGCGATATGTCCAATCTACCCTTGTGTTTGTGCCTCTGTCCCCAAATGGTGTCAGACCTTGTCCAGATGTCAGTGAGGTGTAGACGTATTTATTATCATTATTTCTTGACTTCATTCCTGCTACCATCCCAGTGATGTAGTAGACCTACAGATGTGTCAGGGAAGAGGCCATAGATATGAGTCCTGAGCCTGTACATTCTGAAGTGAGCTGTACACGTGAGAGGCCTGTGTATGTCTGGCCATTGTTAGCAGACGGTCATGATTGTGTACACATGTCATGTGTACATGTTATTTGGGCTGTGTATGGAGGGGGGTGAATGTAAGTGTTATGGTTCCTTCTTTATCTGACTGTGCATGCTGCTCCATTTTCTGCTGCTCTATTGGCTGTATGCATTTGTAGGGGCAGATTGAGACACGTCCAGTACCAAGGCCAGGATTCAGACTATACTGAGAATTGGGACTGTAGATGTAAGGCTAATGTGTGAGTGGCAAACAATGATGTATTTGTTCACACAGTCCATATACTCTACTGTTCACTTGACTTACCAGTATGTGACTGTGACTGTGGTGATATTGGCTGTGGGTATGCAGTTTCACACTGGTGTCTGTTTGTCAGTGCTGTTACATCCCAGTAGTGCCTGATATATTTGCATATACCTGTAATTGCTCATAACAGATTTCCTAATTCAATTACTTGTGCTATTTCACTACATATATGTTAGAGCACACAGGAGGGTGTTACTACAGCAATTCTGTTAGCTTATCTATACCAGTACTTCAGATACATCCCCATTTTCATGGCTTCCACCCACCACTTTGTCAGCCTTGGTCCAGAGTCATTTGGAGAAAGGGGTTCTGAGCATATCTGTCAACTGGCTGGGTTGTTTCAGGATATTCAGGTTTATTGCTCATATTTCTGGTCTGTTTCACAGATTATTATCATTTCTCTGGAAAAATCACTGTAATGATATGATTGTTGTCAGACAATGAGGACATACATTTCACTTACCTACCTCACATCCATCAGGATATGTATGCTGAAACAGGCTGTGTCACTCTGTCATGAAGAGTACAGGGGGACAAAGATGTCTTCCTTCCTGAATGTTAATGCATTAGTACTGAGATGTGCCACATAGAAGGACTTTGTGACCACGGTGCCAATGTGATGGTCAAGAGACATTGCTGTTAAGCTGTGTACTCAGATCTCTTATAATGCTTCTTTGTTCAGGTGACTACCATCAGTGTGGTAATTCATGGAAAAGGGTCTTCCCCAAAGAGGATGACAACACATTTTCTGGGGTCTATATCATATATTTGAAATTCCAAAATGTTGAACACCATATGTTCGAACTTGGAATTTCGAATATCGAAAACATCGAACGCTCAGAATAGCGAATTTTTTCCCATGGAAAAAAATTTGCTGTTCCGAGAAACATACACACAAAACAAGCACACCAAAATAAATAAACCACACACAAACAGTTAACAAAACCCAACCTCACACTAAACCACACATACATTACTAACTATCCACTTACCTTAACCCGCAGCCTAACACGAAGGTCCGTAACTATCGCACACATATCCTATGAAACTATACACAAACAAAGCAATTAATAAACACACATACAGTTAAAAAAAAAACAACCCTACACTGCACCATACATACATTACTAACTATCCACTCACCTTAACCCACACCCTAATCCTAAGGTCTGTAACTCTCACTCCATAGTGGAGGAAATCGTGAAACAACAGAATGACCCACCAAATTCATGCCGTAGGTAAGATTTCAATGTTCCGGGGCTTCACTATTTCCATCACTCGATGTTGTTCATAGGTTAATAGGTTCATAGGTAGGTACTAGGCTATCGGCCCTAGGGCCTATACAAGCCTAGCCATAAAACTTCCCTGGATATTTCTTTCTACAATATTTACTTCCCTGGACCCCTGTCTAGCAGGGCGACTGACATGATCCCCGGGGAGAATTTCCTGTCTCCCATCTAATCACCAAGGTTCCTTTTGAAGAGAGCCAAGGAGGCGCTCTGCTTGACATGTATGGGCAGTCTATTCCAGAGTTTGAGGAGTCTCTGGGTCAGGAACCTATCCCTCCATCATGTTTTGTTCATTGTGATGACAAGGTTTAGATCCCTGAAGCATGTGGCTCTGAGGGATTGGGATTTCTTTAAGTACAGCATGTTCAACAGCTCAGAGTTTGACATGGCCTTGTATGTTAAGCAGAGATCGCGTCTGAGTAGACGATATGCCACAGAGTATAGCTGGAGGTTTTTTAGATGGTCAGCATATGGCATCTGCTTTAGGCCTGTGATTCTTTTAGTGAGGTATTTCTGTGGCCTTTCCAGCTGTTGCAGATGTCTTGTGAGGTACATACCAAATGGGGTATTATACTCTATAATGGGTCTAATGAGGGATGAGTACAGTGGGACAATGACCTCCTTTTTTCTGCATGAAAAGCCCTCAGTGATGAGGTGTGCCACATAGAAGGATTTCTTGACTGTTGTGGCAATGGGGTTATTGAAGGTGTGACCACTGCCCACCTGTGTCCCTAAGTCTCTCATCACACTTTCGATGTTTAGTGTACTGCCATCTATGTGGTAATTCATGGGTACATTTTTTTTCCAAAGGGGATAACTATACATTTCTTGGCATTAAGCTTGAGCCCATGACTCTGGCACCAGACATCTGTTTCTGTAAGGCCCTTTTGTAGAATATCCACATCATTTGGGGCTTCAATAATGGCTCCCAGTTTGCAGTCATCTGCAAACTTTGTTAGCCAGAGTCCCTTAGTGTTGGCCTGTACTTCAGAGAAGTAGATGCCAAACAAGAGTGGTCCAGGACTGAACTTTGAGGTTCTCCACTTGTCACTTGTCTGGAGCTGGATTTGGAGTCGGCTACTTTTACAGTCTGGGTTCTATCAGTAAGGCAGTTAGCAACCCATCGAGTGACGTAGGGATTTATGCCCAGCTTAGTAAGTTTATCTATGATTTCAGAGTGGGGGATGGTCTTGGAGGCCTTGACGAGGTCCAGATAGGCTGTGTGGACCACCTTACCCTCATCCACAGCTCTGGAGACTGATTTGAAGAAGTCAATCAGGTTCAGGAGACAAGATTGGCCCTTCACAAACCCAAACTGGGTGGGGTCCAGTGTTTGAAGTTTGCTAATGTCTTTGTTTATAAGTTCCATGATAATGCATTCCATGCCTTTGCAGATCAGGCTCTTCAGACTGATGGGATGGTAGTTCCTGGGATCCAAGGTGGATCCCCCCTTGTGGAGTGGGATAACTGTAGCTGTGCACAACTAAGTGGGCACAAAGCCTGAGGTGAGGCTATGATTAAACATGACACTTAGGTGAGGTGCCAGTTCATTTTGTAGTTCATGTAGTACACAGCCTGGGATGTCATCTGGTCCCATGGATGCTGTATTTTTAACTTTAGAGAGTCCAGTTTCTACCTGTGTGACTGTGATTACCGGAATTTTTCAATCCTTTGGTATTGAGATGGGCCCTTTAGGGCATGAGAGGAGTGTGAAGTTGGCACTGAATTAATCTGCCAGGATATTGGCAATATCCTTGGGATCAGTATATTTAATACCATTTTGTTGTAGCTCAGAGCAGATCTGAGCATTGCCATTTAGATTCTTGACATAACTATAGAATGCCTTGTGGTTGTCTTTGGAATCTTTGGCAATTTTATTTTTGTAACTAGCTTTTGAGGATTTTATGAGGGATCTCAGCTTTATACTGAGGCTACTGAGGGAGTTTTTTGCATTCTGGGATTTTCCTCTTTTCTGCAACAGATTCTTCCTTCTGTTGTATAGTTTGTTTATAGCAGGGGACCACCAGATTGGCTTCCTTTTTTTGGAGGAGAGCATTTTGGTTCTATTTGGGATGGCACAATTCATGCACGAGTGGATGTGCTCGCGCAGTGCCTTAGTGTAAGATTCTGCAGTCGAACTTTCAGATCTCGTCTGCGTGGGTGTCATGAAGTTTGTCAATTCTGACTTCAGTAGCATGAAGTTGGCTTTGGAGAAGTTTTTTTAAGGAGGTTTCCTTACTGGGGGGGTGGGGATGGGATGTAGATGTTAAGGGTGATTTGCTTATGGTCAGACCTGACCAATGAAGAGGTGACCACTGGTGTGGAGCATCTATCTCCCATGTTGGTAACCACCAGGTCTAGGATATTGAAGCCCCTGGTGGGACAATGGATTAGTTGAACCAGGGCATTGGAATTTATGAATTCCAAGAACCGTTGGGAAAAGGAGTTGGTACCCGAGTAGTTTTCCCAGTTAATGTCAGGGTAGTTGAAATCACCCAGTATTAGGGTGTTTGTGGGTTTGATATTTTAACATTCAGCATTTTACTTCTTTGAAGTTTTGATATTGACCTCATTTTCTGACACTGAGCTTAAGGCCATGGCTCTGACACCAGTCATTGGCTTCAGTGAGGCCTTTCAGTAGGATGCCAACATCACTTGGGTAGTTAATAATAGCTCCCAACTTGCAATTGTCTGCAAACTTTGTCAGCCAGAGTCCCTTCATGTTAGTATGGACTTCAGAAAAGTTGATACCAAACATGACTGGAACCAGGACAGAAGCATGTGGGACCAAACTTATGACTACTCAGCAGTCTGACTTGGAGTCAGCTATTTCCACACTGTGAGTCCTATCTGTGACCCAGTTTGAAATCCACCTAGTGTTATAAGGGTTGATGTCTAGATTAGTGAGTGTTTGCATGATTCCTGAATGGGGAATGTTATCAAAGGGTTTGGCCAGATCAAGGTAGGCTGTATGTGCCACCTTGCCTTCATCCGCAGCTCAGGTGACTAACTCCAAGAATTTGACCAGGTTGCTTGAGCAGGTATGACCTACCCTTCACAAAAGTAAACTGTGTGGGATCCTGAGTCTGCAGATTTCCATATGCCTGTTTATTAGGTGCATGAAGATGCATTCCATAGCTTTGCATAACAGACTTGTCAGGCAATTGGGGCAGTATTCCACAGGGTCTGCAGTCGCACCTCGTTTGTGGAGAGGGGTGACTGTAGCAGTGCACAATTCAGTAGGGACAAAGCCTGAGGTGAGGCTGTGCTTGAACAGGGCACACAGGTGAGGTGCCAGGTCACTCTGAGGTTCAATGACGAACACAGCCAGGGATATTGTCAGGTCACATAGAAGCTGTATTCCTGGCCTTGGACAGTGGTGTTTTTACCTGTGCAGCATTAATACTGGGTGCCTGGTAGTGTACTGGTATTGTGATTGGTCCTTTGGGGGGAGAGAGGGGTACAGTTTGCACTCAATATGTCATCCAGTATATTTGTTAGCTCAGTCTAGGAAGTACTACTGTCTAGTAGCTCAGAGCAAATCTTGGTATTGCCATGGAGATTCTTTATATACTTGTATGAGGCCTTGTGGTTGTCTTTATTATGTGCTCCAATTCTATTTTCACAGCTAATTTTGGAGTATTTGATGAGAGATCTCAACTTTTAATTGGAGCTGATAAGGGTTTTTTCCCAGTTTTAAGACTTCACCTTATTCTATATCAGTTCCCTCCTTCTATTGTACATTTTTTTATGGCCGGAGACAACCAGTATAAAAGTGTTAGGTTGGACACTAATATTCTCCAGGGTGTTTAGGGGCATGGAGTGTGAGTCTTGGGACATGTTTGGGGACCTATAGCAGGCTACAACCTGAACCACTGTCTTATCCAATGTTAGCTACATGTGCTGGATCTGTAATGCATAATGTTTGTCTACCACTCTGGAGGTGTGTGCATCCTTAATGAATATGGAAATGCCACCACCTTTGGAGCTTCAGTCCGGGTTCTGCAACCAAATGGTGTGGAATGAGTTATAGGCTGATAGTGCAGGGGTGCTTCCTGCTGCCTGTAACCAGGTCTCTGTTACAGCACAGATGTCATTGTTCCCCATTTTAAGGAATACTTCCAATGAGTGCATTTTCAGATTTAAACTTCTAGGGTACAGCAGCATGACCCTCAGATTGAATGTGTTTGTAGCTGTGACATATTTATGTATACACACACACACACACACATATATATATATATATATATATATATATATATATATATATATATATATATACATATATATATATATCTGTATATATATATATATGTATGTATTCACCTTTCTATATATATGTGTGTATGCATATATGTAGATATAAATGTAGCTGTATCTCTCTCTCTCTCTCTTTCTCTCTCTCTCTCTATATATATATATATATATATATACAGATATATATATATATATATATATATATATATATATATATATATATATAATGTATATATTTGTCCGTATATGCATCTCCATACACATATACATGTATATATATATATATATATATATATATATATATATATATATATATATATATATATATAAAGAGAGAGAGAACCTGACTGATTCTACAGACTCCTCTCCCTACTGTTGAATGACTGTGTGAATGATATGTCTGAAAAAAACTCAGCCCTGTCTACAGCTCAGATAGCTTAGTGGAAAATTGCTGTGGCTATAGTGTACAGGGTCCTGGATTCACGACTTGTAAGGGCTGATTGTTTTGTTGCTGGGAAGAACAATGGCTGTTGGATACAGAGCAAATAAGGCACTTTTAAGCAGTTGTAAGTGGGTTTGTGCAGGTTTGCCTGCCTTTAAGCAATGCTGACTTCCAGTTAATTATGCTGACAGACAGCCTTAAAAGTGTTTAACCTGTGTAGGCATCACTTATCACCATGCAAACAGGCTTACTCCCATTTACTACTACTTACTCCCACTTACTCCCGTGCTAATTTCTTTAAAAGAAAAGAAAAAAGGCGTGATAGGACAATGGTGAAAAAGGGGGCATGAAGAGGGAAAAACAATATGAAATATAGCTAGGGATATGCAGTATGAGTGTAGGGAATGTCCATAGCTGTCTATTTCTTCTACAGAAACAGCTGTGCATATATATATATATATATGTATATCTACTGAATTTGGAGGCATATTTGGATACTCAAACCTCTGAGAGAGGGGTGAGGACAAAAATAATGTGTTGTGATGTCAATTATACCAGATTACATGTGTCCAGTGAACACGTGTGCAAAATGGACAGCTATGTATGGGGTGATAATTTTTTTTTGGGAACAGATTGTCTTTTTTTAAGGTGAGATTGAGATGGTGGGGAAGGATAATAGCTATATTTGGGGAGGTACTTTGGGTAGGAAGACAGACAAAACAGACAAGACAGCATACAGGGGCAGTATATGACATGTGGAGGGTAAACACATTGGACGGGGAGGGGTGTTTGGTAATTGGAAGCCCACGAGCCCCCAAATGGATACAGTGGGACTGAGGTAGAAATCCATGGGCAGTCACCACTACACCTTCATGGTCCCGAAGGTGGTTGTGCTGGAGGCTGAGCAGGAGGGGCAGGCTGACCCTCTAAATGCATCACACGGCCCTCAAGCTGGCATAGCAGATCTCCCAATTCTCTTGCGGAACTTGCTACACACCAGACCCTAGACCTGGCTTTGGGTGACAGGATCCTGTCTGCGCCCATGCCCGGGGGGGATGAGCCCCATTCCCTGTGGTGGTTCCACCCAATGATGGTGCAGGACAAGCAGACAAGGAGGTCCTGGGGTGGGTCTCAGATGTGCTGGGGCCCGGTACCATGGCCAGAAGAGGCAATAGAGGTGGATCTGCTGGGATCGGCCTTCCCAGACGTGCTATGGTGTCGCAGTTTTAGAACATATGTTGGTTAGTAATGTTAAACACATTCCAGGATTAGTCATAACAGCATGCTTGAGTATTCCCATTAACCTAAAACAACATATTTGAAACATTTGCATAGCAAACAGAACACATGTATATATGGAACCACAGTTGGCATTACACCGGCATGCAGGTTACATTGATAGTAACAGGCCACCAATGATAGTATTTTGAGAACATTAATTGGAATACATTTCAACATTTGTAGAACAATAGGACATGTCTCAATTTTAGGTTTGGTGGAAAACATACCCATTCATATATGTGTTTAGATTATTGGTGAAGATAAGGTGGGGGAGAGAGAGATGTCAATTAACAAATGGAGATTCTTGGAGTGGTCACAGGTTTAATAATTATTGCTCTAATCATTACAATACAGGTATTATTACAACAACCTATGACCTTGGGTTGGGTAGTGGTATGTTTGTACACAGTGTATAATTACAGCCTTCTTATAGCTACTTTATACCTCCTCTTACCTGGAAGACCCGTGGAGGGAATTTTTGTTAACACTACCTGACTGTTTCGACTCATATTCACATAGTCAGGGTTACATATGTGCACTCATACTGTGTGCGTGTGTGTGTGCGTGTGTGTGTGTGTGTGTGTGTGTGTGTGTGTGTGTGTGTGTGTGTGTGCACGTGCTACTGCCATACTCTGCCTTGATTTCTATTGGTCACCCTGGTTGTTGGCAGCAGGGACCAGTAGCTGTGACAGCATGAACATTTCTTGGGGAGACTGCTTGGTGTATGTACTTATCTTGCTGTCATTTGAAGCCTTGGGATTGGACCATGGGTGTTGGACACAGTATAACTACAGCCTTCTTATAGCTACTTTATACCTTCTCTTACCTGGTAGAACTGTGGAGGAAATTTATGTTAACACTACCTGACTGTTTCTACACATATTCACAAAATCCTAGTTGAAAGTATGCATACAGTTTACTACCACTCCTGGGATTTGAACCATGGCTGTTTCTGCTAAAAATACAAGTTTGTGTTTCACCAGAGCAAGCTATTAAGAAACTGATGTCTCTCAGTTGAATGTTTCTGTCTCATTCTCTCTTGGTTGTACAGTCTGGCCCTTGTAATTACAACATTCTTATACATACATTCCTTTTGACATAGCACAGTATGGAAAACAGTGGTTAACACAACATTATTATTCAAATATCCAAGCTTGGTGCATGAAACATTTCATATCAGTTAGTCTCATGTCTTACAGAGGCACTAGCTTTGTCATATGAGACTTGATTGTGTAATGCTTTCAGAGCTATAGTTGCTGTGCATAACCTGTACACATTTCAATTCACGCAATAATGGAGTAAACACAACCAGTCCAGCGTTTTGAATTTTATTGACAGGCAGTTACAGCTTTATTTATATATAACCTGTATGAGACTATTACTGTAATATTGTCTGTTTTTGTCAGTACAAACCATACCCATTTTAATACTGCCAGGGGACATTCTACTCCTTTATATTTATTTGGTATAATACTACAAGCTAGATTGTTACTCACCAGCCTAGCGGTGCAGCCTTTGAACCTGCTTGCATGTGCTTCCTGGTTCGCAGCCCGCTCAGCTGGAGATGTAAAGAAGATAGAGAAACATTTATATATACATATCCATCATATACACAGGCTGGACTTTGTTAAACAGTTATTGATATGAATACTTAGACATTCCTAGGACATCACTCCTCTGCCATGCTTCTTGGACCCACTGATAGTATTTTGAGAACATTAATTGGAATACATTTCAACATTTGTTGAACAATAGGACACGTCTCAATGGTAGGTTTGGTGGAAAACATACCCATTCATATATGTGTTTAGATTATTGGTGAAGATAAGGTGGGTCCAAGAGCTCCCTCTTCCTCTGCTTCAAGTCAGCATAGTGATGCTGGACCTACTTACCAGTCTGAGGGATGCCAGTGTCACTGGCGAGATCACAGGCAAGACTTTCCAAGGCCTCCACTTTGTTTTGGGAGCCCTGGTACTGGTCCTGCAGCAGTCTCACTTCATGGTTTTTAATAAGGAGTCCTACCATGACCTTGGACTCCTGTATGCCCCAGTGCTGTGCCCGAAAGCACATACCCTCTCCAACACTAGCCATACTACCTACAGTAGGGAGCTACAATGGGTTATGAGCTGCATTTCCACCTGCAAGAAATTCAGCTGATTTCCCACCCTTTTCCATGATTGGTTCATTTGGAATATGCTGGGCTAAGCTAAGCTACGGGCAAACCTGCTTAGCTAAGGGTGGTGATGCGATGCTTAAAGGGGCAGGTTCAGCACTGCTTACCAATGGGCAAATCCACTTAGCTGGTGTACTCATTCCTTACCATTCATATTTAAGCAATGCTTACACCCGGTAAGCATAGTTCTGCAATTCATAGCATTGCTTAAATTTTTATAGACAATCAGCCGTATGAGATTGATTCATCATTCCTGACATATTATAGGTTCATAGTTTAGTACTAAGCTAACTGCACTTGTGAGCCATTTTAAGCCTAGCCAATTTTCCCTTGTGAGACTCAAACCCTGCACCTTGTGTTTGTAAGGCAAACACCTTAGCCATTAAGCCACCCTCCCAACACCCATATAAATTTGTTTACCTTCCCTGACATCCCCCTATGTGCTTTCATTACATGTATTCTTGTGTGAGTATACTGTATGGGGCACTTGTGTTTATATGGGAATTTATTACACTGACACCTCACATGTGGACCTACTACACTTCTCTGGTTAACAAATATATGTTATTTACTACCTAATTATAAAAAATATATGTGCTGCTTTCACATGTAAAATGCAAATTGGGGATCAAACTGGGAATGACTATTTGCAAAGTGAATGCTCTAACCACTTTGCTATTTCCACATTGCTACTTTTTAAAGTATATTCCTATTTAGCTCCTTGTGGTGTGTAAACTAGGCTGAGCAGAGCTGCACAATGTGCACACATGCTCAGCTCTCAGCTACGCTTAAACTTTATTGCGGACTGAAAAAAAAATGAAACAGATGTGTTTTCATTTTTTAATGAAGGGGTATGCATATTGCTTTCTGCAACATTATCTGTGGGGGGCTGTGCTTTTCAAATGGCAATGACATGACAGACTTTGCATTTGAGAGGTATGCTCCACAGACAGTAACAGTGTCCACCATACCTCTCAACTGTACAGATTTTCACAGAATGTCCAGATTTTTGCCTTATATTTTGGTCCATTTTTCATACAATTATGACTTTTTGGCAGATTAGTGGCAAAGCATTAAAGACTGCAGTTGGGAAATAATGGCAGACATTTGAGTTTTACACTTCATACCCTATGGAAAATTCATGATAATGCAATGCTTGTCATTCTATTGACTTTATAAATTTGTGACAGCAGTGGTTCACATTTGAACTGTTTTTTATGGCTTAGTCCAGATTTCTTCTGAGGTTGAGTGGTAATGGTGTCTGTGGACACTCTCGCTCACTTTACATTGCCATACAGCAATTATGCAGTGAAGGGGGCATGTGTATTGTGAGAGCACTGCTCTCAGACACATCCCCTGCACTTGTACACAGAACCATGTCTGTATTAGAGTACTGCAGTGGTATTGAATTATTCAAAGGTAAACTACCTTAATAAAAGATAGCTTGCTGTTGAATAGTTATTAACTGTTACTGGGTTTAATGGGGTTACTTAGCTGATTTTGATTCCAAAGGAAACAGCTTTTTTATGGTTGGACCTTATTAGAGAGGATCTAACATGGGGTGAGGGGTGCAGCATTCTCCCATATTTGTGATTATGAGGTCCAGTTTGTTGGAGCCTCTAGTCAGTGCATGAACTAACCAGCCAAGAGTGCATTTAGTCCAGAAATCTCTGTGCATGCAGATATGAGGCCATGTAGGACTCCAATTCTATAATGGCATAATTAAAGTCCACCAAGAACAGGGTGTTTGGTTGGATACTAAGTGTCTCCAGTAGGTCTAAGTACATGCTGTGAGTTTCTTAGGACATAGAGGGTACTCTATAGCTAGCTATGATATGGTATGGGATTTTATCTGTGGTGATCTGCAAACGGAGAAACTCTAGTGCATCACCCTGTTTAACCTACCTAGAGGTATGCTTGTTAATGATGTATGTAGAGGCACTTCCACCTTTAACCCCTGTCTGTGCAGCTACTAGTTGAAAAGTGTGGAAGGAACTGAATCCTTGCACTGCTGGGGTACTCTATTCAGCTTTAAACCATGTCTTGGTAACTACATAGATGTGTATATTCTTGAGGGTGAGCAGAGCTTGGAAGGAGTGTAGTTTTTTGTTTGCACTCCCGACATCGAGCAGTAATACCTCGAGGTTCAGTTCAGTTGATTTTGCTATGATGATAGGCTTGGCAGTTTGGCTTTGCATCAAAATAGGCTCTCTGGGGAGGTTAAAGTTATAGTCAGTATTCAAAAGGCTAGTGAGGACATGTGCAGACCATTCCTGGCAAAGCAAAGTAGTCTGTTAAGCATGGCCTCCCATATTGACAAATATTGAATCCTTTTATAATGACACCAGTAACTCAGTCAATTGTTAAAAATTAATCTTCTTTTCTTCAGTTTTACAAAACCTACAGTTGTCTGTTTCTCCCACATGTTCAGGGTGTTTGGTTGGATACTAAGTGTCTCCAGTAGGTCTAAGTACATGCTGTGAGTCTCTTAGGACATAGAGGGTACTCTATAGCTAGCTATGATATGGTATGGGATTTTATCTGTGGTGATCTGCAAACGGAGAAACTCTAGTGCATCACCCTGTTTAACCTACCTAGAGGTATGCTTGTTAATGATGTATGTAGAGGCACTTCCACCTTTAACCCCTGTCTGTGCAGCTACTAGTTGAAAAGTGTGGAAGGAACTGAATCCTTGCACTGCTGGGGTACTCTATTCAGCTTTAAACCATGTCTTGGTAACTACATAGATGTGTATATTCTTGAGGGTGAGCAGAGCTTGGAAGGAGTGTAGTTTTTTGTTTGCACTCCCGACATCGAGCAGTAATACCTTGAGGTTCAGTTCAGTTGATTTTGCTATGATGATAGGCTTGGCAGTTTGGCTTTGCATCAAAATAGGCTCTCTGGGGAGGTTAAAGTTATAGTCAGTATTCAAAAGGCTAGTGAGGACATGTGCAGACCATTCCTGGCAAAGCAAAGTAGTCTGTTAAGCATGGCCTCCCATATTGACAAATATTGAATCCTTTTATAATGACACCAGTAACTCAGTCAATTGTTAAAAATTAATCTTCTTTTCTTCAGTTTTACAAAACCTACAGTTGTCTGTTTCTCCCACATGTTCAATGGACTTTGTAAACCAATGTGTACATAGCTCACTATCTTGTGCCGCCAGTATTAACCTTTCATCTCTTGGTTTGAACTTGCCTCTCCTTAACCATACCTGCATTCATTCCTGATCAACATTTTATTTATTTTTTATTTATTTTATTTTACATTTGTTAACCAGAGGTGTCTGACTGAGCTGAAAAGGTCTTTTTTAGCAGAGGCCCGGGGAGAAAAGCTCCACATAGAAAAATTACAGATACATTTAGACATGATCAGTATACACACAAATTACAAAAGACATGTTTATATGGTGGTATGCAGCACATCAACAGTTACAGTGGAGGGAACAAACAAAAAATATTTAAAAATAAAGGTACTTAATAGATTTGTGGTGTACAGCTGAAATTTGGAACATAGGTAGAATACATACATAGTACACAGGTACAGTACATACATTGTAGATTAGCCAGTGTTTGTGAGAATAGTTTTCAATCTTAATCAAGTACTCTAGGTATAGTATGTGTACCTTATTCGCTTTCACTAGCCTGGGGAGCAGTCATGGCACTGCCAACTTTGCTTGAGATGTTGCCTGATGAGGTCTTTAAAGGAGGCTTTGGATTATGTGTTTTGAATGCTAGTGGGGACAGAGTTCCATTTTTTAGCCACTGAATTACTATATAGTGCATCTCCAAAGCTATTGGAGCTGTTGTTGACTTCTAGTAGTAGCTTGCTTGATGATCTAAGAGGCCTTTTGGCTGAGTGATGTACTAGGTTTTTGAGGGCAGGACACTTATTGGGGAGGTAATAGATAGAATGACAGAGGCAGAGCTGATTTTTAGGAGGTTGGGCAGCTCAAGCCAGTGGAGCTGTCACAAAGCAGTACAGTGATGAGTTCTATATGAGCAATTTGCAGCAAAGCGGGCAATTCTGTTATAGCAGGCTTTCATTTTGCTTAGTTCAGTTTTGTTGAGATTAGTCAGAATAAGAGATGCATAGAGTAGGTTGGGAGCAAGCAATGGTTGATCTTGTGTTGTTGGTAAGAAGTGGTTTGACACGGTAGAGTGATCCCAGTTTGGCATGTACTTTTTTAATAGTTAAGTTGAGATGACTATCAAATTTTAGGTGGGAGTCTATGGTTATTCCCAATAGCTTAGCTTGTGCCACTGGAGCGATTGGAGTAGCATTTGTGGAGTAGATAGTGAATTGACTGTTATCAGTGTTTTTGTTAGAACTGGTTATAATCATAAGTTGAGTTTTTATTTTTTTATTTATTTATTTTATTTTATTTTACATTTGTTAACCGGGCTAGTCTGGCTGGATGCATGTCCATTTTCAGCAGAGGCCCGAGGAGAAAAGCTCCATTAACATATTAGTAGCTAACAGTGAAAAACAATCAAAAAATTCAAACAATCAATAAATTCAAACAAACTTTGGATTGAGGATAAGTTGGGCTTTGGTTAGGTAGTTTGCAACATCAGAGAATGCTAGTTGAGTTGTTTGCAGGAGGGTGGGAATATTTTGTGCAGCACAGATTAAGGTAGTGTCATCTGCATACTGAATGATAGATGCATGCTGTGCGGAGGTATGGAGGTCATTTGTGAAGATTGTGAATAGTAGTTGTCCTAAGATAGAACCCTGTGGGACTCCTATAGGTATGGGCAGCTGAGGAGATAGAGAATTTTCCCATTTCACAGATTGGTACCTGTCAGTTAAGTAGCTTTGGAACCAGGTAAGAGTGGAATTTGATAGGTGATACTGGTTTAGTTTGTTTAGCAGGATTTGGTGCGAGACTGTGTCAAATGCTTTGGACATATCCAAAAAAAGAGTTGATGCCTGCAGACCTTCATTTTTGAGACTGTTTACTGCATCTGTGAATCAGAGTAGGGCTGTAGTGGTACTATGGGCAGGTCTGAAACCATGCTGAATAGGTGACAGGATGTTGCTGTCTAGGAGATATTTTAGCATCTGGGTATGGATGCATTTTTCTAGGATTTTGGCCAGGAGGGAGAGTAAAGCAATGGATCTGTAGTTATTAAGTTCAGTGGAGGTCCCACCTTTATGTATGGGTGTAACATATGATATTTTCCTGAGTTTGGGCACATAGTTTTCAACAACTGATCTGTTTATGACAGTGGAGATTGGGATAGCAATAGCATCTGCTGTGAGTTTCAAGAAATAGCTGCGGAGTAGGTCAGCTGCTGTTGATGAGGTTTTTTGATTGAAGTGGTGGAAACTGTTTGAGGGTAAAGCTTGTTTTAGTGTTATTTGTGTTGGGGGGGCTAGTAAGGAAGGAACTGCCCTGTGATACTAAGGATAGAACTGAGTTCACAAAGTGGGAGTTGAATTGTGTTTCGATGGGAACTTTAGTGTCAGGGGTGGTTGGTATGGGGTAGCCTTTTGGGTGGATTTTAGTAGCTAGTTTACATTTCTACAAAATTTTAGGGGGTTGTGTTGGTATTTAGTTTATAATGTCATGTAGTAGGATTTTTTGTCCAGCCTAATGCATTTTTTTGCACGGTTGCACAGTTCTTGGTACTTAGTTAGGCTTTGTGTTTCTTTGTTTTTTTGATAGTAAAGCCAGCCAGCGTCTCTGGACTTGAGGATTTGTTTGGTTTCTTTACTGAGCCAGGGGTTTGTAGAGGTTGTAACCTTGATTTTGCGCAATGGAACGACAGTGTCTAGGTGTTGTAGAAATGTTTTGTTGAAATATGCTACAGCCTGGCCAAGTGGGAGGGTTTTTAAGGGGGTCCAGTCACAGTTACAGAGTAATGTATTGAGGACCTCAGGGGATAATTTTTTTGTGTTTCTAGTGGATATATAGTTAGTGGTTTTGCATATGCTTGTTCTACTATGTATAAAGTATATTATGTTGTGGTCACTTAAGGTATCTGGGAGACAGCCTGCGTGGGGGTACAATGTGGGGTTGTTAGTTAGGACCCAGTCAAGGATGGATTCCTTTTTAGATTTTTTATCACATCTAGTTGGAATTTGGACTAGCTGCTGGTAGCCATGGAGATTTATTAGATTACTTGGTGGTTCTGATATGCAGGTAAACCAATCTAGGTTGAAATCCCCCAGAATAAGGGTTTCTTGTGAGTATGTGGAAGAACACCAGTATAAGAAGTCATCAAGGCTAGCAGGTATATTACCAGGTGGAATATAGATCACAATTGTGGTGATGACCTTTTTAGGGTGAAGTTGAAGTTGTGAGATAAGTATGTCCCAATTATTGGGGGAGGGGTAGGAGTTTGGTAATTGACGTACAGTTAAGTTGGACTTATACAGTAAGGCAGTTCCACCCCTTTTACGAAGTGGTCTGTCTTGTCTAATGATATTGTAGCCAGTAGGGAGAACTTCTGAGTTAGCTATGCTCTTATTTAGCCAGGTTTCTGTTAAAGCAACCATGTCTGGGGAGTAGTGTGCTATTGTGGCCTGGAGTTCAGGTATTTTATTTTTGATACTTCTAATATTAATATTTAACATTAAAAGATGGTTGGTTTTGCTGCTGTTGTTGATTTGCCCTGGGATGAAGATAGTGGGAGTGTTATGTTTCTGACATTTGTGTTGGAGCAGTTTGTGTTGAACAGGATGGATTTGGGCCTGGGTTGGGGTGGATATCCCCACTTATGGTGCGCCTGGTGTTAAAATGGTGATACAGATGTTGGAGTTTGGTGAGGAGTGTGAAAAAGTATTGTGTTTTTTTTGGAGTAGGAATGAGAGCATATGTGTTTAGTTCTGAATTGGTCCGTTATGTAGTTCTTGAACAATTGTGGACAGATATTATTATAATGTGTGGTGTCTGTATGTGAGCATGCATAATGTAGTGTTGTGCTACTAAGTTTAGGGATATTGCTAGAGTGATAACTTGTGGTGTTATAAAGAATTATGAGAAGACAGACTAGACTTAGTTGTGTGATAGTCCTGGTAATAAAGTTTAAGATGGTACTAGGTGGGGTCTGAATAGGAATTATAGGGTTGCACTATATGTGGATGGGTAAGTAGTGTGGGTGATATAAAAATGCGTAATGGGAATAAGAGTGATTGGGAGTATTTTTTGTGTAGCAGGTTGGTGTGGTATAATGTGATCTGACTTGAGGAGCTGTGATTGGTGAAGGTGATGTGAGGGTGAGCTGTGGGTGTGGCTGTGATTACTATAAATGTAGAGGAAGTGGGGGTGGGAGGGAATAGGGGGCAGAGCAGGGGAGCGGAGAGAGCCCGAGCGTTAGCGAGGGTGAATGGAGCGGGGCAGAGCCCACCAAGACAAGAGTAAAAAGTAAGTATTACTTTACAAATCTGAACACTTTAAACAAATTCCTGAGGTCTAATGGCTTACCAGCAAACAGAGTGCAATTGCTGAAAAGCACTTGTGTCCTGGTGGGAGACTAGAAATTTTAAGATGGTTCCATGCTCAGCAGGATTCTAATATTAGACTTAGTATTGGGGGAGGGAGATAGCACAAGGGGTGTAAACCAGGTGGAATGCAAAGAAACCAGAGAGGCAATCAATGGAAAACTATCAGTGAAGGCCTCAGAGGGGGTAAGTAAGAATTCAAACTACCTGCAAAGTAAAGGAGAAAAGAGACAGCAAACTTTATTAAGGTTGGGAGTGTGTCTTTACTTTTACTTGCTGATTAGTAACCAGTTTGTGCACAGATTAGAGTAGGGAGATACATTAGCAATGAAGGGAAATGTATAGAGATGCAAATAAACAGGTGGGCCTCCAAGTGATACAAACTAAGGCAGAAAGCACTGAGAGGGCTGCTTGATGGTTAATTTAGTCACAGGGATCTGAATTAAATGTATACTGTCTATTGAACAGTTAGGATTACTGCACTAGCTGGGGGGTGGGGACACAAGGCTACAACAGTCAGTTTTATTAGCACTCTGAGAACTACTAAGAAATACTGCTAATGTAATAGCTTCACTCTCATAAAACATACAAGTAGAATGCCGGTGTGGACTGACCCTGCTCGAGGCTCAAAACGTATATCCTTGTTCAGTTTTGCATTACGAATTCCTTCTTATACTGTATGGGTGGAGTGGTAGCTGCAGACTGCAGATTTGCTTGAGTGTGCTCCTGCTCGAGGCTCAAAATGTATATCCTTGTTCAGTTTTGCATGAGGTTCTCCCAGAAGTTTTTTATACTTGCAACTATATTTATGCATTTTCCACATTTCTTGCCTTCTCATATGGTCCTTCACCTTATATTTTTTCAATTTTTTTTTTGGCACATTCAGTGGCTGTCTGATTTTTATCCACTTCTGGTTTGATTTTCATTCCTGCTTGACAGAGTTATGCTTCTGCTAGATTAAGCAGAGAAGTCATCTTAGATTTATTCTGCTCATGTTTCAAAATTTCACTCCATTTGGGTCTTGTGAGGTCAGCAGTTATGTGTGGAGTCCCACGATTGCAGATCCATATATATATAATCAATTTCAAGGAGGCCCATCCCTTCTTCAGAACGGGGAATATATAATCTTGGAATGCACTGATTTTTATAAATCATTTGGTGAGCATGAAGCATCCTTTTTGTTTTCCTGTTTAATTTATCCAACACCTTTTGGGGCCAGTCTATCACTTCAAACTGTAAATTAGGACAGGAAGAGTAAATTAGTTGGTAGCTTGGATTTTGTTACTAGATGTCAATGCTGTTTTCAGGATTAATTTAAGTCTTCTAAAATATTCCTAAGTTTTATTCACATTTGCTTATGTTTTATTGTTGATCCTTCATCAACTCCCAAAAATGTATACACTCCCTCTTGCTCAAGTTCTTTTATATCACATTCCTAGCCCAAACTGATGTTTTCTTGCTGCTACAGTTTTCCTGCTTTAAAGGTTGCTTTTGCACATTTGTCAAGACCAAATTACATTCTTATATCATCTGAAAAAGTATTGACAACTTGCAATTGTGCTTTCAGTTCCTCATCTGATGAGCTATACAGTTTTAAATCATTGACAAAGAGAAGATGAGCAGTCTTTACACTTTGTTGTTTTCTAGGAGCCAAATTATAGCCATGGCCTAAGCCGTTAAGTAGACAGCTTAATGGGTTAAGGACAAGGCAGAATAGCAGTGGTGACAGAGTCACCCTAGAATATCCCTCTTTGAATTTTTTTCCCTGGAATAATTAGTTGTCCTTTATCATGGCTTAATTGCAAAGTGGTCTGCACTGTTTCATGGTCACTGTAATGTAGTCGATCAGTGTAGGCCTATCTTATACATTCTTAAGCACTCTTTTATCCATGAATGTGGGATATTATAGTCAATCCATGCCATACTTAAATTCTTCCCCTTTTTACAGTTCTCCACTATGACTTTATTTAACAGTGAACGATCCTTCATTCCATATGATTTTCTTTTATTGCCCTTTTGTTCTATTGTCATAATTGAGTTTTATTTGAAATGACTATAGACTCTGTCGGCATTAATTCCAGTACATAGTTTATATGTCGGAAGGCAAGTTATTGGTCTATAGTTTTTAGGATACCTTGCAGGTTTACTCTTAAGTAGTAGCATCGTTTTTCCTGTAGTTAGCCAGTTGGTGTTTGTTCAGGGTGTATAAATAGCTTGTACTCATAGTTAAATCTTCGTGCAAAGATGTCAATACTTTTAACCAGAAGTTAGGTACTGTATCTGGGCCTGGAGTTTTCCAATTGGAGGCCTTTATTAACTTTGTTTCAGTCTCTCTGCCTGTTACTTCATCCCATTTCATATCCTGTACCTTTAAACTTCTTATTCTTTCTTTTACTTCTTTTTACTTCTGTACTGGAGGAATCAACAAATGGATAATAAGGAAACATACAAATCTGGTATAAACAAATAATGATTCCCACGCATAAACAAAACACAGGAATCTGAAATTCAGACCTCAAGTTCAATAGACAATTTAAGTAGATAAGTATCAAGGCCCCTGAGCCATTGGAAACCACAACCGACGCTGCTGAATCCCTTACAAATGCTTTCTACGAGCACCTCCAGGATTGCATGGATCAAGCAATCCCAAATAAAATCAAGACCCTTTCCACCAAAGGCAAGCACCCGATCTGGTGGACCCCAGCCATAAACAAACTTTACAACAAGAGGCGAAAGCTACTACAAGATAGAGCAAAATCCCTAAAAGGGAAGACATCTCTGATCAATACTAGTAAAAAACTACGATCACTCATAAAATCATCCAAGGCCAACTTTGAGAGAAAAATCGCCAGGGACTCAAAAGACAATCATAAGGCCTTCTTTAGCTATGTTAGAAATCTGGTGGAAACTCCCAGATATGCTCAGAATTAGTCCAAAATGATACAAAAATCACTGAACCCACAGACATTGCAAACATACTGGCAGACAGGTTCAGTGAAAATTTCTCCTCTCCCCAAAGGAGAAATATCTATCCCAGCAGAGTGTAGCCTCAATCATCTCAAATGCCCAGGTGAGAGCTGCTCTCTCTAAAGCTAAAACACAGCATCAATGGGACGATGGTGTCCCCAGCTGTGTGCTACACGAACTCAATGAGGAACCAAACCCACACATAAGGCTGCTGTTTAATCGTAGCCTTACCACAGGATACGCACTCAAGAGTGGCCTACGGCAACTGTGGTCCCACTCCACAAAGGCGGTGCTTCACGGACCCTGGTAATTAACGCCCATAAGCACAAGCCTGGTCTGCAAAGCTATGGAGAGATCATAATGGAACTCATAAATAAGACATAGGGGACCTACAGAAATTGGATCCTACCATTCGGCTTTGTCAAGGGCAGATCATGCCTCTTGAACTTGGTTGACTTTTGAAACAGTCACCAAGGCCATTGATGAGGTAAGGCAGTTCACACAGCCTACCTTGACCTTGCAAAGCCGACACAATACCCCACTCAGGTATCATAGAAAAGCTCACCAGCTTAAATGTAAACCCATATGTCACAAGATGGGTTGCAAACTGGCTCAGGACAGAACCCACAGGGTTAGAGTTGCTGGTGCCATGTCAGACTCCCGGTCACAGCGGTGTCCCACAGGGCTCAGTCCTGGGCCCCTCTTGTTCAGCATCTACTTTTCAGAAGTGCAGGCAAATATAGGAGGATTGTGGCTGACAAAGTTTGCAGATGACTGCAAACTGGCCATAGTTGAAAATCCATCAGACACAGATATCCTTCAGAGGTCTCATAGAACGGATAACTGGTGCCAGAGCCATGGCCTTAGCAAACGCCAAAATGTATAGTCATACCCTTTGGTAAAACAAGGTAACCCCAAGTTACCACATAGGTGGCAATCCATTAAGCACAGAAGAGGTTATCAGGGACCTGGGGACCCAAGTTGACAGTAACCTTTCTTTTGACACTGACATTGCCAAAGTGGTTAGGAGGACCTTCTACATTGCCCACCTGATTATGAAGGGATTCACATCCAGATCAAGGGAGGTCATTGTTCCCATGTACTCTTCACTTATCAGACCAATAATTGAGTACAATGCCCCATTCGGAATGTATCTTACCCGACACCTGCAGCAATTGGAAAGACCCCAAAAGTTCCTCACCAAAAGGACAAAGGGGCTCAAAATATGCCATATGCTGCCCGACTGAAGAAACTCCAGCTCTATTCAGTCGCATACCATCTGTTCAGAGGTGACCTGTGCCTGACATACAAGGCCATGTCCAACCCGAAATTAATGGACATGCTCCACCTCAAAAAATCCAAATCCACCAGAGCCACAAGAGTAAGAGACTTAAACCTCAACACGGATATAAATAGGATGTGCTGGAGGGACAGATTCATCACCCAGAGACTCCCTATGCTGTGGAACAGAATCCCGGTCCATGTGAGACAGAGCACCTCGCTGGCTCTGTTCAAGAGGAATCTTGACCAGTGGATGGGAGATCATAGGTTTACCCCGGGGATCATCTCTGTATCACTGCTGGACAGAGGCACGGAAAACTAATGGGTATAGTATTCTTCAACCTAAGGGGTGGTGAAAGCCACACAACTCTGGCTAGGCTTACAAATGCCCTAGGGCAGATAGCCTAGTATGAACCTATGAACCTATGAACCTGTAATACTCTTTCCACCTCAAAGATCAGGTTAAATAGGTGGCTTTACCTCTGAACTGTCCAGAATTAAACAGAATGTCCAGATTTTTGCCACACATTTTTGGTTCATTCCTCATAAAATGTGTGGTTTATAGGTTCATAGATTCATACTAGGCTATCTGCTCTAGGGCATTTATAAGCCTAGCCCAGAGTTTTGTGGCTTTCGCCACCCCTTTAGTTTGAAGGATACTATGCCCATTATTTTGCTGTGCCTCTGTCAAGCAGTGACACCGAGGTTATCCCTGGGGTATACCTGCAATCTCCCATCCATTGGTCAAGATTTCTCTTGAACAAGGCCAGCGAGGTGCTCTGCCTCACATGTACTTGGATTTTGTTCCACAGCATAGGGAGTTTCTGGGTGATGAATCTGTCCCTCCAGCACATCCTATTAATAGCTGTGTTGAGGTTTAAGTCTCTTGCCCTTGTAGTTCTGATGGATTTAGATTTTTTGAGGTGAAGCATGTTCATTAATTCTGGGTTGGACATGGCCTTGTATGTCAAGCACAGGTCACCTCTGAGCAGACGGTAAGCGACTGAATAGAGCTGGAGTTCCTTCAGTCGGGCAGCATAAGACATATTTTTGAGACCCTTTATCCTTTTGGTGAGGAACTTTTGGGGCCTTTCCAATTGCTGCAGGTGTCGGGTCAGATACATTCCGAAAGGGGCATTGTACTCAATCATTGGTCTGATGAGTGATGAGTACAGGGGAACGATGACCTCCCTTGATCTAGACGTGAATCCCTTCATAATCAGGTGGGCAATGTAGAAGGTCTTCCTAACTACTTGAGTGTCAAACGAAAGGTTACTGTCAACCTGGGTCCCCAGATCCCTGATAACCTCTTCTGTGCTTAGTGGATTGCCACCTATATGATAACTAGGGGTAACCTTGTTTTTTCCGAAGAGTATGACTATGCATTTTTTGGCGTTTAACTTTAGGCCATGGTTCTGGCACCAGTTATCCGTTTCTATGAGACCCTTCTGAAGGATGTCTGTGTCAGATGGGTTTTCAACTATGGTGCCCAGTTTGCAGTCATCTGCAAACTTTGTCAGCCATAATCCTCCTGTGTTTGCTTGTACTTCTGAAAAGTAGATGGCGAACAAAAGTGGCCCAGGACTGAGCCCTGTGGGACACCACTTGTGACAGGCTTGGAGTCTGACATGGCGCCAGCAACTCTGACCCTGTGGGTTCTGTCACTTAACCAGTTTGCAACCCATCTAGTGACGTATGGGTTTACATTTAAGCTGGTGAGTTTTTCAAATTATACCCAAGTGGGGTATTGTGTCGAAAGCCTTTGCCAGGTCAAGGTAGGCTGTGTGGACTGCCTTGCCCTCGTCAATGGCCTTGGTGACTGTTTTGAAGAAGTCAACCAAGTTTAAAAGGCATGATTTGCCCTTGACAAAGTCAAACTGGGTTGGATCCAAAGTCTGCAAGTCCCCTATGTCTTTATTTATGAGTTCCATTATGATCCTCTCCATAGCTTTGCAGACCAGGCTTGTCAAGCTGATGGGACGGTAGTTTCCGGGGTCGGTGGAGGCACCTCCTTTATGAAGTGGGACCACCGTCGCCGTACGCCACTCCTTGGGTATGTATCCTGAGGTGAGGCTGAGATTAAACAGCTGCCCTAGCTGCGGGTTTAATTCCTCATTGAGTTCGTGGAGCACACAACCGGGGACACCATCTGGTCCCATGGATGCTGTGTTTTTTGCCTTGGAGAGAGCAGTTCTCACCTGAGTATTTGAGATGTTTGGGGGACTACAATCCTCTGGTATAGATAACTCTCCTTTAGGGGAGGGAATTGCACTGAACCTGTCAGCCAGTATGTTGGCAATGTCTGTAGGTTCAGTGATTTTTACGTCATTTTGAACTAATTCTGAGCATATCTGGGAGTTTCCTCCCAGGTTTCTAACATACCTAAAAAAGGCCTCCTTTAGGGGGGGAGGGGGGGAGAAATTTGCACTGAACCTGTCAGCCAGTATGTTGGCAATGTCTGTAGGTTCAGTGATTTTTACGTCATTTTGAACTAATTCTGAGCATATCTGGGAGTTTCCTCCCAGGTTTCTAACATAGCTAAAAAAGGCCTTATGATTGTCTTTTGAGTCCTTAGTGATTTTTCTCTCAAAATTTGCCTTGGATGCTTTTATGAGAGATCTCAGTTTTTTGCTTATAATGATCAGGGGTGTCTTCCCTTTTACGGATTTTGCTCTATCTTGTAGTAGCTTCTTCCTTTTGTTGTAAAGCTTGTTTATGGCTGGGGTCCACCAGACTGGACGCTTGCCTTTGGTACAAAGAGTCTTTGTTTTGTTTGGAATTGCCTGGTCCATGCAATCCTGGAGGTGCTGGTAGAAGGCATTTGTAAGTGATTCAGCGGTTTGAGTAATGGTTTCCGCTGGCTCGGGGGCCTTGAAAGAGACCACACCAGTCTTTAGGAGTGTGAAGTCGGCTTTTGAGAAGTTCTTCACTGTGGTCTTTTTTATCTGGGGTGGGGGGGGGATGTGGACTTCCAGTGAGATTAGTTTATGATCTGATCTCACCAATGATGGGTATACTTCTGGTGTTGAACATTGTGACCCCATGTTTGTGATGATGAGATCTAGTATGTTTTCTCCTCTTGTGGGCATGGTGACTAGTTGTTCCATGGCATGTGAGTTTATGAACTCTAGGAACCTTTGGGCTAGAGTGTTGGGGCTTGAGTAGTGATCCCAGTCTATATTTGGATAGTTGAAATCACCCAGTATGATGGAGTTTGGAGATATATTTATCCCCTCCAGTGTTTTCAGGAAAGCTGTCTGAGGTTCCTGAGTTTGGGAGGGTGGCCTGTAACAGGCTACAAACTGCAGTGCAGTCTTGCCTACGGTTAATTGCACCTGGATGGTTTCCGATGCATCGTGCGTTGCCACCAACCTTGAGGTGAGGGTGTCCTTGATGAATATGGACACCCCCCCTCCTTTCTTGGTGTTGTCCGGATTTTGGGGCCGGAACGCATGATATGAGGTAAAACCTGATAGTGCCGGGGTGCTCTCAGGAGCCTTGAACCAGGTTTCAGTCACAGCACAGACATCGATGTTCTCCATACTGAGAAGGGCTTCGAGTGCATGCATCTTGAGGTTGAGACTTCTGGCATTGAGCAGCATTACCCTTAGTTTTTTTCCTTTTTTGTGTTCTAGGGTGGTAGGTTTAGAATTTGAGCCCTGCCTAAAAAAGGCACAATGGGGGTGGCAAGAGCCTTTGCCAAAATCCGGAAGCCCAGGGGTGACAGGTGCAAGCCGTCCCTAGCGAAGCAGCGTGGCTTTTCCAGCATGTCATCCCAGGCAGACAGACATTGGATCCTCTTTGAATGACACCATAGTTTAAGCCAATTATTAAAGCTGATCATCTTGTCTTCGTATTGTGGCATCATTCTTGGTGAAGGTAGGATACTGCTCAAGGTCAGGGTCATACCTGCCTGGGCTACATAATCAGAGAGCTCCTCTATATCTCTTTTCATGTAGTCCAGGGAGGTACGTCTCAGGTCGTTCACACCAGCATGGACAATGACTGAGTCATACTTGTACCTGCAGTTGAGTGACCTGAGTGCTTGCGTTATGTGGCGGATTCTAGCGCCCGATAGGCAGCTTACTGTGATCTTCTCCTTACTCAATCTGGTGAGCGGGACGTCAGTGTGTCTGACTATGGAGTCACCTATGACGAGTGTGTCTGGCATTGTGTTTGGCCTTAAGGGCCAAACACAATGCCAGACACTTAAGGGTTTTCTGGCCAGGGTCTGGCCAGAATGCCAGACAATGCCAAACCCTTAAGGGTTTTCTGGCAAATCAGGATTGAAGTCACTAAATAATGACATAAATTTGAGTTTCAGACTTCTTATCCTTCAGAAAATTCACAGTAACACAAATCCTGTCATTACAACAACTTTCTAAATTTATAGAGGTGATATCTAACATCTGTCCCTATTTTTGGGTGTTTATCCAACCATAATTTTAGGCTTTGTCCAGATTTCTTATGCTAAGCGGTTTAGAGGCATGGTAGGTAATACTATATCTGCTAAGGTTTTGACCAGCTTATATGGCCGTGTATACTCCATCTAGGTAGTATTATAAAGACATACATCTGGAGTGTTTCTCCCCAGGCATCCGCTGAAAATTGGCTTTGTTCCAAGTCAGACAAATGTAAAATAAAAAAAATAAAATCTAGGGTGTATGGATTGATTTATGTAAATGGTATTACAACTACTACAGTAAGCTGAAAGCTTATGAAAGCTTATGAGCATATGAGAGTTCCTGTTCAGATACAGATGCTTTTTAGTAAGTGGTAAGGTTCCACATAGGGCAGGAATTAGTTTGTGCAAGTTTTAATGCTATTGCTTAGGTAAAAACTACTTTTAGGCTGATTCCAGTGCTGTTTTTAGTCAGGAACTTGTTCAAAGAAGCATCATTATACTTATCTGTTTAATTAGTTGTCAGCAAATTGTGTGATATTTTTAGCAAACACTGCTCTCTGAATGCTGGAAACTTTGCAATTCACTGAAATTCCAAGCATATACCACATTCTCACTTTGAAGATTTCCATTCGGGCCAGTGAGTTATATTTTTGCTTTCTACACCCATGTTATGATGTGTAACATTAGCTCAGAATGGAATATTAAAATAATCAAAACAAGAATAGACAGTTGGAGCTACTGTTAAACAACTAGTCATAAAGATTACATTTCTTATCAAATTTTCGAAATTTGACTTTGAACAGAACTTGTTTTCAAAGTCTGAAAGCAGTAATAAGCTCTCATATCTGGCAGTTGGCTTAAAGAACTGTTCTCTATGGTACCAAAGTGCAAGGTTTGAATCCCTCAGCCTCCATTTTCTAACTGTGTGCCTCTGAGCAAGTCACTTAATCAGACACCACTCTCGGGTTGAGTGTGAAAAAGGTCCATGGAGATCCCTCTACCCTGGAAAAGAAATAAAAAAGTTTCATTTTAATTACTTCAGGAAAATGAAAGTGATATTATCAACTAACATAATATATCTTTGTTGTACTGTCATTATAGCAAAAGTAAAATTAATAAACATTTCTCAAAAGAAAGCAGAATATTTGTGTCCACAGACTTGGCATAACCAAAGTTCCATGTGCTTAGCGCGACAGTGCACTGCAGTCAAATTTAGCAACAAGCTGCACTGAAATCTTTAATGGTAGGATGGCAGTTTTAATTGCATTTTGTACCCATGCATTCCGCTTTGATTACATATTGCTAAGAGTTCTGAAAGGGGGGGCTGACATTTGGCTTTCTGTACATGGATACCAAATGTAAGGATTCACAGGTATTTCAGCAGCACAGTTTGGCATGTTGCTATGATTATTTATTTATTTATTTAACATTTGTTAACTGGAAGGTCTGACTTGGAACAAGCTAATTTTCAACAGAGGCCCAGGGAGAAATGCTCCAGATGCATCTCTTTGTAATATGGGAGAAAACCCACATGAATGCAGTGAGGACATGCAGACTCCACACAGAAGGCACCCGAGCTGAGAATCAAATCAGAGAACCTCTTGCTGTGAGGTGACAACACTACTGTTGCACCACTGCACTGTCCATGTTGTGTTGTACTCAGTTTACAATAGAGATGAGAATATGATTTCTGCTCAGAATGTGGTATATAACCACTGCTCAGGTGATATGGTCTGACTTATTAGATCAGAAGTAAAAATCATATTTCTTCAAAAAAGGAAAAGTCCCTGTATTAACTGGGGCAGTGTGTTGGATCAAATTCAGTACTGAGATCTTCTGAACTGTCTAAGGGTAGATGGGCAGTCAAAGATACATTCTGTATCTATATGTCAAAGGTTAATTAATGTCATAAAGGTTTTGTCAAGAGGACTCAAAGTGTAATTGAGATACTGCATTTTAAACATTAACATACACATTAATTTCACTGTTGCAGTTTGGCATGGCTATTATACATGCTCTCCATTATGGGGATTTGTATGACTTCTGTCCAGTATACCAAGTGATGCATAGGCCATGAGTATATGTGTGCTAATCAGTCTTTACATCAGAAATGAATATCATATGTATTTCATTGCAAAAATACCATGGCCTAAACTTCATGATCTGAGAAGTGCAGTATGCAAATAGTCAAGCCCGGGGATTCAATAAACTCTGTGTAGGATCCGCATGAAGCCTTCACAGAGTTTACATTTGTGCATGGCGGTGTGTGGTGAGTATCAACGTGTACCACAATGCAATGCATGTTAATGCCTTGCACCATGTCTAAGCGAGGTTTCATGGTTGGCAACAGTGTTGCTGGCCAGGAAATGGTGTAAGCGAACATGGATACCAATTCTGTTGAAAGCAGAGCACCTACTGTCTGTGGATTTGTGCAGAATGCCACAATGATCACCAGTGCTTCACAGATAGCTGTCAATCTGTTAGTGCAACACATCTGCACAAAGACCAACATAATGCGGAGACAATTAACTAGAAATAGAGACATATTTGACATAGATGTGACATAGAAATGTGTTAGAATGAAACTCAAACATACCTCTCAACCTCTTACTGCAAGAAATCTGGACAAAGCCATAAATAATGGGGGCTACAAAGACCAAAAAATAGGGACAGATTTTTAATATTGCCCTTCAAACTTAGAAAGTTGATAAAATAATAGGTTGTACAATAGCATGAAATTTCTGAAGAGTATGAAATTTGAAACTCAAATGTCATTTGTTTCTGACTTCAGTCTCAATGACATGCCAATGATTTGCCAGAAAACCAAAATGTTATGAAGAAAAGATCAAAAATATGAGTGAAAAACTGGACATTCTGCACAAATCAGGACAGTTGAGAGGTATGATACTCAAATGTATGTAAAACTGACTCACAGCAGTTCTGAGATCATCCCAGTGATATGGCAGAAAGCCACAAATTTGATAAGGAAAACATCTGGACATCCTGGAAATATCTGGAGAGTTGAGAGATATGAAGGCAAAGTATATGGTCCAAACACAGCACAGAACAGTGTATCTACAGTGCAAAGTATTGTGATATCCTATTCCTGGTTTATTGTATTGAAGCTGTGTAAATGATCGATAACAGGACATGGACTGCCACGTAAAATGAACACTCAGGAAGTGTGTGTATTGAGTAGGGATACACAGATGAACTATAGAAATAAACACAAAGAAAGAGGACAGAGGAAACAACCAAATGTGTAACAGAGGAGGGCATGTCAGTGGAAGATGGCTGTAGCAGCAACACCAGTTACATATCTATATGGTACAGTAGTGAATGTACAGTGAAAATGTGCTTTATGTGACTGTCACACAAGGTGACATAACAATGGGGAGGACGTGTATGTGAGATCTGAAAGTTCGACTGCTGAATCCTGCACTAAGGCACTGTATGAGCACATCCACTTGTGCATGAATCGTGCCATCCCAAATAAAACCAAGATGCACTCCTCCAAAAAAAGGAAGCCAATCTGGTGGTCCCTGCCATAAACAAACTATACAACAGAAGGAAGAAACAGTTGCAGAAAAGAGGAAAATCCAAGGATGCAAAAAACTCCCTTACCTGCCTCAGTAAGAAGCTGAGATCCCTCATAAAATCCTCCAAAGCTAGTTACGAAAATAAAATTGCCAAAGATTCCAAAGACAACCACAAGGCATTCTATACTTATGTCAAGAATCTAAATGACAATGCTCAGATCTGCGCTGAGCTACAACAGAATGGCATTAAATATACTGATCTCAAGGATATTGACAATATCCTGGCAGATCTATTTAGTGCCAACTTCACCCCCCTCTCACCTCCTAATGGGCCCATCTCAATACCAAAAGATTGCCAAATTCCAGTAATCATGGCTACACAGGTAGAAACTGCACTCTCCAAAGCTAAGAATACAGCATCCATAGGACCAGATGACATCTCGGGCTGTGTACTACATGAACTACAAAATGAACTGGCACCTCACCTAAGTGTCATGTTTAATCTTGTGCCCACTGAGTGTCGCACAGCTACAGTTATCCCACTCCACAAGGGGAGATCCACCTTGGATCTCGGGAACTACCGTCCCATCAGTCTGACGAGCCTGATCTGCAAGGGCATGAAACGCATTATCATGGAACTTATAAACAAAGACACTGAAAACCTTCAAACACTGGACCCCACCCAGTTTGGGTTTGTGAAGGGCAGATCTTGTTTCCTGAACCTGATTGACTTCTACAAATCAGTCTCCAGAGCAGTGGAAGAGGGTAAGGTGGTCTACACAGCCTATCTGGACCTTGCCAAGACCTTCAACACCATTCCCCACTCTGGAATCATAGATAAACTTACTAAGCTGGGCATAAATCCCTACATCACTCGATGGGTTGCCAACTAGCTTACTGACAGAACCCACACTGTAAAAGTAGCTGACTCCAAATACAGCTCCAGACAAGTGACAAGTGGAGTACCTCAGGGTTCAATCCTGGGACCGCTGTTGTTTGGCATCTACTTCTCTGAAGTACAGGCCAACACTAAGGGACTCTGGCTAACAAAGTTTGCAGATGACTGCAAACTGGGAGCCATTATTGAATCCCCAAATGATGTAGACATTCTACAAAAGGGCCTTACAGAAATAGATGCCTGGTGCCAGAGCCATGGGCTCAAGCTTAATGCCAAGAAATGTATAGTTATCCCCTTTGGGAAAAACCATGTACCCATGAATTACCACATAGATGGCAGTACACTAAACACCGAAAGTGTGATGAGAGACTTAGGGACACAGGTGGACAGTGGTCTCACCTTCGATAACCACATTGCCACAACAGTCATGAAATCCTTCTATGTGGCACACCTCATCACTAAGGGCTTTCATCCAGAAAAAAGGAGGTCATTGCCCCACTGTACTCATCCCTCATTAGACCCATTATAGAGTACAACGCCTTGTTTGGTATGTACCTCACAAGACATCTACAACAGCTGGAAAGGCCGCAGAAATACCTTACTAAAGAATCACAGGCCTAAAGCAGATACCCTATACTGACCATCTAAAACAACTCCAGCTATACTCTGTGGCATATCGTCTACTCAGAGGCATTCTCTGCTTAACATAGAAGGCCATGTCAAACCCTGAGCTGTTGGACATGCTCCACCTAAAGAAATCCCAATCCCTCAGAGCCACATGCTCCAGGGATCTAAACCTTGTCATCACAATGAACAAAACATGCTGGAGGGATAGGTTCCTGACCCAGAGGCTCCCCATACTCTGGAATAGACTGCCCATACATGTCAAGCAGAGAGCCTCCTTGACCCTCTTCAAAAGGAACCTTGACAATTGGATGGGAGATAGGAAATTCACCTCGGGGATCATGTCAGTCGCCCTGCTAGACAGGAGTCCAGGGAAGTAAATATTGTGGGAAGAAATATCCAGGGAATTGTTATGACTAGGCTTGTATAGGCCCTAGGGCTGATAACCTAGTACCAACCAATGAACCTATAAGCATCCTTACATGAATAATGCAGAGGGCATCTATCAGGGATCTGACATACAACTGGGCTGAGGTGCATATTGTGAAGTTGTGCAAACTGATGTCTTAATATGTGTACTCTCAGCAAAGGTCTCCAGCAAGGTGGGCATAGGTAAAGGTTCATGGAAAACATTACAAGAACTGACCACAATCATGGACAATATCAGAATAATACCACCAATAATCCCATGCCTCTGATATAACATATGTGATTTAGAGTGATAAGAGATGAGTCTGCACACACACTTGAGCAACTATTATGATACATCCACACTTTATGATGGTAACCATGCACACTGTCCTGGCACCATAACATCTGCTAGAGGTATTAGGAGGGACACTGCTATACTTGCATGCGACAGTATGGGTAATACAAGCTAGGTGCCTTGTGTGTATATATATATATATATATATATATATATATATATATATATATATAGATATAGATATATGTATATATATGGCATAATTCACACTGTCATGAATGATATATATGTCATTAATGTTGTCAAACACCTATGTATGTAGTGTGTGCATAAGCAGAACAGGCAGCAAACATGCATCTGGTGTAACAGCTTGGTTGGTGTTCTGCACCATCAGACAGTCATGTATGTATATCCTACAGAAAGAATACCCAAGTATGGCCAATAAGCTGTGTGACAGCTCACTGTGACAAAGGTGGTACAATTCAGTTACACATCATTGGATGATGTTTAGGGAGGTACATAGAAGAGGGTGCATTGTACACAGTTATTGGTGTGCTGAGGGCTGGGAACCATGAAGATAATATGGCCTCTGATGTGGATGTCCTTCACATAACCAAGACTTGTGTTACATTCAAGGGAGTAGTCAGTGCTGTGACCACATGCTAGTGGATGTACCACTTACCATGTACCCCAGGACATGGGTCACACACCTATTGGTCTGATTATAGGGTGTGATGTTCACATTATACCTGGGTGGTGTGTTTGTTTCCTGAATTAACTCATTCCTTCTGGTGCAGTTCTTTTAAGTGTGTACCTTTAACTCCCAGTGGGTGTGGCTTGAGTCTTTAAAAAAATTAAGTTATCACCTTACAATTCCAATAAATATTCATTGACAGAGGTCAAATATTAGACAATTGTGTTTGCCATCATGTGTTTCAAGATAAAATATTCTCATACCTTGTATGTAGCATTGTTTTGGAACTATTAATGCAAATATGAATAGGAAATATTTGATGCCTAGAGATGCAGTAGGAGGTAAGTTCAGAAATGCCTGGAGAATCACTCAGCTGCAATAAGTTCACAAATCTCCCCATGTTTCTTGTCAGTGCAGGTCTTGTCATGGCTGTGGCAACAGTTTTGGTATGTATTGATATTGTGTGTATTATTTTAATATCATAGTTGGAGTCAATGATTGCCCACAATCTGTAGTCCTTCAGGCAGCTGCTTGGACACAGGCTGCGTATGTCATCTGTGATGTTCATGGGACTAGCATACAGCCCTGATGTACGGACCTGATCACTCGACCTGAGAAATAGTCATGTCACACATTTAAACATAGTGAGATGCCATGTATGTGATTCACTGGTCTACCCATTTGGTGATATAGCTGTTTATGGCCACATATGATAGTATTAATTAAATACCTCAGTGTGACTTTGTGTCAAATGCCTTGACCTGGTCAAGTTCCACAAAATTATACTGTTGTCATCATGCATGCCCTTAATGACCTCTTTGAGGACATCTATCAGATGTAACAGACATGATGTAGCATTGACAACTCACATAGGTCTGTTGCACACAGCCAGACTATTACTATCATACATGCAGAAGAGGTCTATGAAGACATGTTGATCTACCTCACAGTCAAGGAAAGTCAGGATGTCTCTATACATGCATGTATCAGGTGCTGCCCCCCCAACTATGTTGATGTACACCCTTTTATGGGAACACAGCCCATGTGGAGGGTGTGTTGAAGTGTGTATTCAATTGTATCAGGAAGGTATATGTGCTGAGTCACGACATAGGTGATCTGTAATGTTGTTACAGCCCTTTGATTCCATGTGACAGGCCTGGATGAAGGTAAGACAGTGCATACTCCCTATTGTGACCCAGTCTAGGGTTTTGACATGATCCCCCACACAGGTACATTGAGAAACCCTCCCAGCTGGGGATTAACCCTTATGTCAGTAGATGGGTAACCAACTGGCTTACCAACAGAGCACATACTGTGAAAGCTGGTGAATCAATTTGTACCAGTAGAGCTGTCACCACTGGCAAACCCCAGAGATCTGTGCTTGGCCCTTCACTGTTTGGACTCTATTTCTCAACAGTTCAGGCTAAAGTACATGGTTTTTGGCTTGCCATGTTTACTGATTATTGCATACTGGGTGCAATCATTGAGTCCACCAATGATGATAATATGTAAATAAATAAATAACTCCCAAACGCTAAAGGTGGTCTGTCACAAAAACAGTCAATATCGACAGAAAAAAAGACAGAAAATCCACCCAAGAATGGCCAATCAACGAAATCCACAAGTGTTCCAATTAAAATGTAGTCCTTTAATACGAATAAAACTTCGACTTGAAAATAAAATGAAAAATAAAAAAGCTCAAAACTGTCCCTTGAAGATATCCGATAAGCGCTTTCGACTGTTGTCTTCCTCAGATCGTTACGTTATTATACGTTACGATAATATAGTTCAGCAGGAGCTAACACAGACAAATGAATGGCAAAAAAGGCACACAATCTACAAATTAATGCAGACGTGGAATTCCATGTTAATCACAACATTGACAATAGTCCTGTTATGCTGAAACCCAGTTATGCAAACACTGGGAGCACACATAGATAACAATCTGAACTTCACCCACCAAGTGTCCACACTGGTATTGGAAGCCTATGTTGTGCAGATCATAAGTTACACCATCATATTCAGATCTTAGGATTGTATGAGAGCACTGTAGTCAAACCTCATCACAACAGTATGAGTATAATGCTCTCTTTTACATGTACCTCACCAGATATACGCAACAGCTGGAGTGATGACAGGGCTTTCTCAGCAAGATAACACAGGGCCTACAAACCACTCCATCATGTATGTGGGTAGATTAAAAGCCATGTCATTGTAATCTCTCTGGTGTAGGATGAGGTGTCTTCTACCTGGCCTCCAAGCCAGCCTCTGATCCTGCCCTGGTGGGAGCACTGCCTAACCAAAAATCTGATATAGTTTCTTAGGTTAGTACTAGGCTAACTGCACTATGCCAACACACAGCAACACATGTACTATAAATAATTCATGTCTTTGCATTTAATTTTACTTAAAAGTATTAGATACAACTGGATTCAAACCCAGTACTATCTGGCCCCAAAAAGGATTGTATTAATCCATTAACTCATGCTGCCACAGAGTCAGTTAAGCAACAGCTGTATTTCCTGGAATTCATTAATTCCAATGCCCTGGACCAGCGCATTCGTACCCCCACTAGAGGTAGCAACATCCTTGACCTGGTCATTACTAACATGGGTGACCATTGCTCTGTACCAATAGTCAACTCCTCCCTGGTTAGATCTGACCACAAACTAATCATCTTGGAAATCCACCCCTCCCCGCAAAGGTAACCACCATGAAAAACCTCTCCAAAGCTAACTTGGGCTCCTAAAAACAGAGGTGGCTAACTTCAATGCACCCATGCAATTGGAGAACAGCTGCATGACCACCAAATCATACACTAATGCTCTGTATGAACACGTACAGAAATGCATGGATCTTGCCATACCCAATAGAACCAAGATGCTCTCCTCCAAAAAAAAGGAAGCCAATCTGGTGGTCCCCTGCCATAAACAAACTCTACAACAGAAGGAGGAAACTGATGAGAAATAAGGTGAAGTCCCAAGACTGGAAATACTCCCTTATCAGCCTCAAGAAAAAGTTGAGATCCCTCATCAAATCTTCTAAAGCTAGCTATGAAAACAGAATTGCAGCAGATAGTAAAGACAACCACAAGGCCTTCTATAGTTATGTAAAGAACTTCCACGGCAATACCCAGATTTGCCCAGAGCTGTTGCACAATGGCACCTCCTATACCAAGCCAACAGACATTGACAATATATTTGCTGATAGATTCAATGCCAACTTTACCCCTCTCTCCCCACCAAAGGACCAATCACAATACCAGTAGATTGCCAGACACCCAGTGTTACTGCTGCACAGGTTAAAACAGCACTGTTTAAGGCTCATCAGACCCATCATAGAGTACAATGCCCCATTTGCGATGTATCTTGCAAGACACCTGCAACAACAGGAAAGACCACAGAAGTACCTCACCAAGAGGATCACTGGCTTCAAGCATATGCCCTATGCAGCTCAACTGAAGAAACTCTAGCTGTACTTGGCTGCATACCACCTACTCAGAAGTGATCTCTACCTGACATACAAGGCCATGTCCAACTCAGAATTGATGGACATGCTCCACCTAAAGAAAACCATATCCCCTCGAGCCACATGCTCCAGGGATCTAAACCTCACCATAACAATAAATAGGACATGCTGGAGGGATAGATTCCTGTCCCAGAGACTTCCCATGCTCTGGAACAAGATTTCAATCTACATTAGGCAGAGCTCCTTGCTAACCCTCTTCAAGAGAAACCTTGATGAGTGGATGGAAAACAGAAAGTTTACCCCAGGGATCTCTTCAATGGCTCTGCTGGACAGAGGCACAGACAACTAATCTAAGGGGGCGGCGAAAGCCAATACATTCTGGCTAGGCTTATAAATGCCTTCGGGCAGATAGCCTAGTACATGAACTTATGAACCTATAAGAATACAGCTTCTATGGGACCTGACAATATCCCTAGCTGTGTTCTACATGAATTACAGAGTGAGCTGGCACCTCACCCGTGTGCCCTGTTCAATCACAGCCTCAACTCAGGCTTTGTTCCTACCAAATGGCACACTGCTACAGTCATACCTCTCCACAAAGGAGGAGTGACTACATACCCTGGGAACTATCGCCCCATTAGCCTGACAAGTCTGATATTCAAAGCTATGGAATGCATCACCGTGGTCCTAATAAACAAAGATATAGGGAACCTCCAAACTCTGGATCCCACACAGTTTGGTTTTGTGAAGGGTAGATCTTGCCTGTTCAATCTGGCTGACTTCTTTGAGTCAGTCAGCAGAGCTGTGGATGAAGGCAAGGTGGTTCATAAAGCCTACCCTGATCTGGCCAAGGCCTTTGATACCATTCCCCACTCAGGAATCATAGAAAAACTCACTAAGCAAGGCATCAACCCCTATATCACTAGGTGGGTTGCAAACTGGCTCACAGATAGAACCCACAGTGTGAAAGTAGTTGACTCCAAGTCAGATTGTTGACCAGTCATGAATGGAGTCCCACAGGGTTCGGTCCTGGGTCCTCTCCTGTTTGGTATGTACTTCTCTGAAGTTCAGGCCAACACGAAGGGACTCTAGCTGACAAAGTTTGCAGATGATTGCAAGTTGGGAGCCATAATTAACTCCCCAAGTGATGTTAACATATATATTATATATTATATATTTGTTTATATATATATATTTTTTATATAATAATGTTTAGAAAATAGTGCTGTTAGGTTTACGTTTTTTAAATAAGGCAGCCGATTCTCTGAAATGATATTCCTTGTAACATAAGCTATTGATATTTTAAGTACAGATACTGAGATATTTATATATATGTAAGTTATGATTTTTGTATATATATATATATATATATATATATATGTACTTCAAAGTATTTGTTACATATATATACATTTTGTAAGACTATAGTTAAATTTGTAGCGATTAGTTAGCTTAGTTACTTCATTTTATAGGTAAATTTTATATGTAACTTTTGTATATTAAAGTTACCTATTATAATTGAATATATTTACATTTCAAGGCTCTAATAAATTTATGCTGATTATCAGTAGATAGATTTCACATCGGAATGCATTACTGTTAATTCGGTACTGAATAAATTAAGCTGTAACGGTCTAACTGAGTTTCTTATTGAAACTGAAATTAAAGTAACTGATGTCATCATATATATTTATAATTCTTAAACATCAGGCAATCTAGTAATAGATGCACCCTTCATAACAGCACTATATATTTTTGGTTTTATTTTATTTTAAAAGAAAAAATTCTTTTACATTTTATGCATTAATGTTCCGTGCTCAATGGTTTTAAATGAACACTCATGTTTTTGTAGGCTTGCAGTCGGAGATCTTTCCGCTGCAGAAATCTTTTATACCTATAAGTGCATGAAAATACAGTTCTTTATATAACTTGTGATTTCTTAACGTTCTGTTCTGTTTTGTGAGCACAATATGGTTTAGACATTATGCAATGAACTGTTTGCCGACTTTACATTAGTCAGTCTTAAAAGGACTTTTTGAAGTGAGAACTTTTTGTCTGTTTGTTAACAGTGTTTCTTTAATTACTGATTGATGCAACTAATTAAATGGGGTTGGTTTTTAATTATTATATTATTTAAACTATGTGTGTGGGGTTATTCATTGTCTGAGGAAGCGTGGCTGTGACCACGCGAAAGCGCTTACCTTTACCCACTGTGTTTTAGATTAAAGAAGACTTTTTATACAATTACTACGTCTACTGATCTACTTTTTGGATTATTAACTGTGATTCTGCTTGTTATATACCTACATCGTGGTTGAGATCAGGTTTCTGTGTTTAGCATTGGAGATGTTAACATCCTACAGGAAGGCTTCACTGAGACCAATGACTGGTGTTAGAACCATGACCTTAAGCTCAATGCCAAAAAATGTGTCATCATCTCCTTTGGGAAAAACCCGGTTCCCATGAATTATCACATCGATGGTAGTCCAATGAACACAGAAGGGATCATAAGAGATCTGGGAACACAGGTTGACAGCAACCTCTCTTTTGACAACCACATTGTGGTCAGAAAGTCCTTCTATGTGGCACATCTCATTACTAAGTGTTTTTCATCCAGGAAGAAAGAAGTCATTGTCTCCCTCTACTCTTCCATCATTAGGCCAGTCATCGAATACAATGCCCCATTTGGCATGTATCTCACTAGACATCTACAACAACTGGAGAGGCTGCAAAAATACCTCACAAAGAGAATCTTAGGCCTGAATAACTTGTCCTATATGGACAGACTAAAAAAAACTCCAACTATTCTCTGTCTCATATCGCCTACTTAGAGGTGATCTCTGCTTGACTTACAAAGCCATGTCTGACCCAGCTCTGTTAGAAATGCTACATCTAAAGAAATCCCAATCCCTCCACACTACATGCTCCAGAGACCTCAACCTCATTACCACAATCAACAGAACAAGCTGGAGGGACAGGTTCATAACCCAAAAACTGCCCATGCTATGGAACAGACTTGCCATACATGTCAAGCGGAGCACCTCACTGGCCCTCTTCAAGAGAAATGTTGATGAGTGGATGGGAAATAGAAAATTTATCCCAGGGATCACTCCAGTGGCTCTACTTGATAGAGACACTGGGAACTAAGGTCGGTTGGCATGATGCCAGGGTAATTCTACGGGCTAGGCTTGTAAAGGCTCCAGGGCCATTAGCCTAGTACATATCTATGAACCTATGAACCTATGAACTAGTTACATGACATTCCCTATTTTACTAATCATTCGTGAGGTTTTGCTATTGACCACTGTGCAATGCCACTTAGTGGGTTTGTGGAGCACCCAGTAGCATTAATTGAATGTATTCAGTTTCTATTTTTGGCTGTCTGGGTCCTGTCTTCTTCCCAGGTGTTCCAGTTTTCCAGTTCATACACTGCCGTGCTTCACCCAAAAGATCAAAGCACAGCCAAACCTGCCATTCATTTCCATCATTCACATGATTGTGTTATGCACTGCATCATATAAATACTGGCCCCTTCTGCAAAAAAAAAAAAAAAATAGACAAATTTAGACAGAAAAGGAAAAAAGGGGCAAGTAGTTGAAATGAGGAAAATCAGGGTATGACATACACACAAGAAAATGGTGACTCATGTGAGATATGTATACATAGATCTGGATTTGAAGTCTCACTCCAATGCACCTTCAGAACACAGGATAGGTGCCTTATCTCTCTTTGCCATGCAAACAGCTTTGCAGCAAAGAACTGAACTCGTTCTGCATGCAACTAACTGCAACAGCATCTACGGTAATATCAAACCATATAACTGTTATTTACATTTATTATTTTTGGATGTAGTGCACTTAGTGATCACACAACCTGCTATGGTTATTGCTTGCAAATATAAAGCTCTGTCTTACTTTCTGTGTTTGTTGGTCATTCTTCAGTTATCTGACTAGTAATCTGAGACATGCAGTATGTAAGCCATGTGTATCATTGGCCTTAAAATGTGTGAGAATATTAACTGGAAATAATGTCATATGCAGTTGCCAACAAATGAAGGGCAAGTCGACTGTTAATGAACACAACCTGTGAATTGTGTGCTGCTTACTTACATCCCCAGTCTTACATCTAACACTCTGTAAAGCTAACCTGACACACCCAGTGGATGTAAGGCAGCCTGCTGCGCTTTTGTGTATTCCATCCCCTGACCAGTAATCATTCACAGTTGCAATCCATTTAAAACAAACACTGAAGGAGTGCCTGTACTATGTTTACATCTCCTACGTAGATCCAAGTATTTGGGATTCAGCAATTCTAATGAGTTCACACCTCGTTTGCGTCTTAATCATGCTAACAGCACGGAATCTACACCATCTAAAAAGGCAACTGTGTAGCTAGGCAAACTGATGGTAAGGAGATTTGTTCATGTGGAGAGGACTGAACATATGCTATTTCTTCAGGACATATCTGCACAGGGGATTGTTAAACTTCAGAAGGTATTCTCGTATTTGGCCAGCTACATACTGCATTTGCTGAAATGTATTTAAGAAAAATCTGAGCAAAGGCATTTTCACTTTTAGCTGTATCTTTAGTTAGTAGTGTACTAATGCCATGGGCATATTTGTCAAGCCATTTTAAGGGTATGCATTGGCAATATGTGAAAATGGAATGCTTTGTGATAAATATGTACAAATGTTTCAGGAACAGTTCCTTTGATAGAACATTTAGCATTTCAAAGATGGTTTGTTAGCAAAATGTGCCAATTGCCTGCCTTTTTTTTTGGTGGGGGGAATCCAAGCTGAGTTATTGTTCTGGAACAAACAAGGATATGTTGCTATTGTTACTCTCCTTTTTTGCATCCTGCCTGCTGTTTGTATTTCACATCTCCAGTCTGTGTTATGTTTCTCCAGTGGGTTATACTGAGTGATTACCATTTTCTGTTTTATTTGGGAACAGTTATTATGTAGTTATGTGATACTTATGTGTATTATCCTTCTGTTGTCTTTTAGGACACCTAGGAGTATGCCACCAGGCATGTCAGTCCTCATAGATCCCCTGCACCAACACTGAGTATCAAGTCATAGTGGATGCCTTTAAGCAACACAATGCCTTCCAGCTTGAAAATGGATGGGGAGATATGACATGCAATTTGGTGCCAGATTGTGGATGATGTGAATGCTGTGGGTGGCCATGGCAGGACATATGAGCAGGTACACCATAGGGCCACTGACACAATCACATCTGCATGGAGGAGAGGAGAGCAGCTGCAGTGGGCCATGACCAGATGGCTACTGTGGTACGGCCTGCTATGGAACTGCCACTAACACCAAATGAAGAGATGTCCTTCTATTCATATGCTGTTGTATTCACGACATCAGGTAGTTTGCTCCTGTGAACTCTCAAACATCCGGCCATTATACAAAAGTTAAATGATCCCACTAGGGTGTGCGCGAAGTCCAGCTCCTCTTCTCTGATGTAGGTTGTAAATGGACTTTAGGTATAAAGCAGACATCAGCACGCATCCACCTCAAAACTTTTCTGCCGCCTGTGTGACTACCAGCTCCAGTAGTCGCTTTATCGGAAGAAGCATTTTTCTACATCTGACTCCAGGTAAGTATCCCATATGGGTTTTCTAATCCTTTCTTGATACTGCTTTGGGTTTCATGTTAGGTAGGAAGGGCAAGTGTATGTGTGGAAGGCAAATTCCACATAAGAAAAAACAAGTAATCTCTGTGGTATCTCCGAAGTCTCAAAACAACCTAATAAACAAGTGTAGTGAGTCCAAAAACAAAACAGTGTAAGAAGCTTCTCTGTTTGGAAGATTTTCAGTCCATATATTTCTAGTTAATCACCGTATAGTAATCAGATCAGACAGTAGTAGTAGAAGTAGCGAACTTAAACTCGTCTTAAGTCAAAACAAAACAAAAAATAATAGAAAATATATAATTGTACAGCATTACTAAGTATTCGAAAGTAATCCAAGTAAGGCAGGCAGTCTGTTTCCAGTCAAAAATCCTTTATTAAGTACACAGACAAAGATTTGTATGAACCCTGCCTATTCTGTCTATGCTCTGAACACAACTATGCCACATGTAGTATTTGTCAGGCCTTTGTCCCCAAAACCCTTAGACGCCATCCAGCAGCTTTGAATTTGTACCTTGAGAACCAAAGGCTTAAACAACTAACTGCGCGTATGGACCCTACGTCGGAACCCTCGGAAGAGACCGCAGTCAAGAAGGCCAAAAAGACTGAGCCTGAACCAATTGCTGTGCCCTCCACTTCAGCCATACCTCTTAAGGCCAGTAAAGGCCCAGAGTCCGAGCCGGAGTCCTTTGAGCTTCCTTCAGCAGAAGGCCCAGAGGAAACTATTCCATTGCCTGAGGTCACGTCTAGGAGGGAAACTCAGGCATCCGAGTCGATCACTGAGGGGGAACCTAGGCTCATTATTTCCAAGGGATCGTGTGGGGTTTCTCAGATTATAGTTCATGAAGAATAGAATTGGACGGCATGGAGTGCAGGCCGGCATCAGACCCTACTACCATCCACCGTTTTTCTCAACCATCTCCATCAGATTCTCATAGGAAGAGAAAACATAAGACTAAGCATATTTCTGAAACTCTGTCTTCACCGAGCATCAAACAGCCCCCGGATTGGCAGGCCTTTACCCAAGTCCTGCTCAATGCTTTCCTGATCTTACGTCAGGGCCCTATCCCTACTCATGCCCCTACGGCCTCTACCCCAAGGGAGCAATCCCTGATGACCCCTCTGTGGAAGAGTATTCTATAGAGGATGATAATGAATCCCTCACCTACTCCTCACAAATGGCTTCTCCCTTGGGATATGTCTCCCCAGAGGAGTCCAATGGCACAGATCCCCCAGGCAAGGATCTCATCTTTGGTGAGACCATCACTAAGATGCAAGATTTCTTTAAATGGGATAGCAGCCAAGTCACTGAAACTCAAAAAGGATATTATGAATTACTCCAATTGGAGTCTCCTAACCTTTCTGCTGTGTCCCCTGCACACATTGCTTTTCTGGACACATTCTTGTCTGCTTCTACAAAGCCTGATTCACAGTCCCTAGTCCCCAAGCATCCAGAGAAATTCTACAAGGTGCCTGAGTCAGCAACCTTTCTATACAAGACTCCTGCTGCAGATCAGGCAGTCATTTCTGTGACTTTGGACAAAACTTCCAAATTGCTCCCACTTCTCTTCTGCCCTCTATTAAAGAGAGCAGGATGATGGAATTTCAGGGAAGGAAGGTTTGTACTTCTGCCACCCTGGCTGTAAGAGCCATCAGCTATCAGACACATGTGGCTAAATATGCCCTGGCTCTCATGGCAGATGTAACTAAACAATTGAAAGAACTACCAGATTCCCCTGCTAAGGCAAAGACCTCTTTCCTCCTGAGCTCTGGCTCCCATGTCACAAAGCATTCTATCAAGTGCAGCTATGATGGTGTAGAAACCTCTGCTAGAGCTGCTGTCTCAGGCTCTGTCATCAGGAGGTATTCATGGCTGAGACTGCAACCTCTCCCTGATGACATCAAAGCCAAACTCCTGGATGTGCCTCTGGACAACAGTCACCTGTTTGGTGCAGCAGCTGCTGATGTCTTCAAAGCCCTCCAAACCAAAGGGAAATAACTGAAATACCTCATTTTCAGAGGAATTACCCAACAAAAACTTCATTTGTGAGAACTTCTGGCAAGATGCTTCAGGCAAAACCCAGCAAGAAACACAGGAAACAGTTCCCACTCAGGCCTGCCTCCATCACTCTTCCCTCTAAACAGCCCTTTCAGAGAAAACCTTGTAGTCTGTGACTACCAAGCTCCTCCCTCAGACATCCCACTATCCATGCGCCTCTCTCTCTCTCTCTCTCTCTCTCTCTCCCTTTCTGCTTAGAAGCAAGTTACCCAGGATTCCTTGGTCCTCTCAAACATAAAACAGGGATACATCATGCCCTGGAAGGCCAGACCCACCCCAAAAGGCATCCCTCACCCACCCTGAGACCAAATACCTCTCTTCCCACCAATTCTGTAAGAAATACTTGCTCAAGGAACCATTCAGGAGATACCTACCTTGGCAAGAGGATTTTATTCAAGGCTCTTTTTGGTCCCCAGAAAGGAAGGCCCCTGAAGGCCTATCCTGGACCTATCCCACCTCAACACCTTCCTCAGAGACCCCTCCTTCAGTATGCTCTCTCTCCCTACTCTCCTACCCCTGATCCTTCCTCAGGCTTTTCTAGTGTTCTTAGACATAGAAGACACCTACTTACACATCTCCATTCACCCACTTTTCAGGAGGTACCTCCACTTCTCAGTAACTCTGCACACTTTCAATTCTGTGCTTTACCCTTTGGTCTTTCTACAGCACCAAGGGCATTTACAAAATATTTGTCCCCAGTCATGGCATTCTCCAGAACAAAGGGAATACAGCTTTTCCCTTACTTAGATGACATTCTGATCCAGGCCCCCTCAAGTTCCACAACCCTACAACACCTGAGCTCCATCATCTCCCTGCTATCAGGTCTATCATAAACCTCAAAAAATCTTCCCTGATACCCTCCCAAGATCTGACAAGAATTCTGACAAGGGAAATGATGGGTTGCCTAGTTCCAGACAAGACTGTGATGCTCACATCTTATTTCAAGGAAATTATTCCCCTCAAAGCCATCAGAATCCTAGGGTTTATGGCCTCAGCTATCCCCATGGTCCCCCTGGCAAGGCTCCACATGAAGAAGGTCCAGTGGTATCTAAGTTCAGATTGGAAACAACACTTGCACCCACTAGAATTCACGATTTCCATGTTGCTGTGCCTGACCAGGGAACTCAAAGGGTGGATCTCCCAGATTCAGAAGAATCCTGGCCTATCCCTGCAGCTCATACCTTCCAACCAGGATCTCTTCACAGATGCCTCAGACACAAGCTGGTGTGCAACCCTAGGAAACTGGAGACTGTGTAACGCATGAACACACACCCAACAGAAGGAGCACATCAATATCAAGGAAATGAGAGGCCTGATACTGGCCTTAGAAATTTTCCAGGATCACTACCAGGCACTCTAAGATGGTACACAGACAATACCATTGTGCTGTGGTACATCAACAAGTGGTGGTGTGGGGGGGGGGGGCAAAGTCCTACCTTCTGTGCAGGCTAGCACTGCAGGCTTGAAAAATCTCGCTGTGGAAACAGATCCTTCTCCAACAGTTTGTATTCCTTCTGCAGAAAATGTGATGGCAGATTCATTGAGCAGGACCAAGAGCCTGTCTCATGAATGGATGCTGAACAGGGACATGTTTCTGGATCAGGTCCATCAATGGGGTATCCCAGATGTGGATCTTTTCACCTCCCCCATGAACATACAGCTGCCGACCTTCTGTTCTAGTGTACCTCACCTAGAGGCTTGGAAGGTGGATGCTGTCTCGATTTCCTGGAAAGGGATGTACACCTATGCATTCCTTCCCTTCCCACTCATATAAAGAATCCTGCTGAAAATTTAGAAGGAACAGCCTCAAATCTTGCTGGGGACTCCTTATTGGCAAGGCAGCACTGGTTCCCTCTTCTATTTCACCTAGCCAAGGACAGTCACCACAAGTTACCCCATTGAATGGACCTATTACCCCATTGAATGGACCTACTCACAAAAGACAAGGGAACACTCCTACACCCCCAACTGTCCACTCAAAACCTCACACTATGGGTGATAGGGTGCTGATTCCCTTCAGACACCTATACTCAGAGGATGTGATCCAGGTTCTGCAGGAGGCCAGAAAACTGACTAATAGAAAATTCTACCTGTCAAAATGGAAGAGATTTTCATTGTGGTATCTAAAAAATAACCTGCAACCACTGAGAGTAGAGCCTCCAGTGGTCTTGCCTTGTCTGTGTGACCTTATGAAATCCTGATTATCTTAGTCATCCATTGAAATACATTTGTCTGCCATCTCTGCATGTCTACATTTAGTACCTCCTCTAGCTTCAAGGTTAGAAGTCAGACTCTTTCTGAGAGGAGCACTTCATCTCAGACCCCCCAAAGAAACCCACCCCCCACTTGGGATCTTAACTCTGTCCTGGAAATCCAAAGCATAAAAATAGGCAGGAACACCACAGCTTCACACAGAAAAAGTATTTATTTGTAAAAATGGACCAGATAAGCACTTTCACATTGTAAAACCAACACTTCTTCAGATCATAAAAACACAAAATCACAGCTCGGTTTAAAAACAGTTAGATATTCAATCAGCTATGTTAATTCATCACTTCAGTAAACCAATTTCCTCCCTTTCAATACAGATTTTAAAGAGACACAAGCATTAATACCAGGATGTTTATCAGCCTGTAGCCTCAAGATCCATTTAAGTTCTATTGTTTTAGTATAGTTAGTGAGATCACACCTCCTCCCTCGGTGACCAACATGCACGATTTGTAGTACTCTAATAACAAACTCATGTCCAACATTTTCATTAACATGTTTAGCTAGTGCATTGTTCATATTGCAAGTCCTAATCTCATGAAAATGACTACAAATTCTTTTAATCTCTTGTTGGTCTTACCAACATAGAATGCTGTATAGGACTTGCATGTGGCTAAATAAATCACATTTGCTGTACTACAATCTGTATAGTATCTGGGACTAAAAATATATTTCATCCGTGGATGTTTAAACACATGTTCATGTGAAATATATGTACAGGCTCTGCAATGCCTGCAACTGTATGTACCAAGTCTGTCAGATAGCAGTTTACTTGACCTAGTATTACAATTCCCTGTGCGCAGTTGTCTTTTCAAGTTTAAACAATTTTTATACACAAAAGAGGGATTGTTCTCAACTATTTCAACTGTCTTGTTGTCACTTGTGAGTATTTCCCCAGTTTTTTCATATAATATTACATACAGAGCCTACATCATTATTATACTTCAAACCAAATCTGAGTTTGCTGAAAAAGCTCCTATCCTTATGTGCACTAGAAGCACTTCTAGAGAAGTATGGGGCAGCAGTGTTTTTTCTATCCTTAACCACCCTCTCCTTATGCTGCATCAAAAGGTCCTTATAGCCCCTTTTCAAAAAATGTTGACTCAACGTATCAATGTTTTCATGAAATGCTTCCTCTTGTGTGCATAGCCTAGAGGCTCTCATATATTGGCCTCTTACTACATTAGGATATATATACCTGGATTGCATACTATCATAGGACCAGTAACTATTTTTCCAACATCCCTTTTGGAATAAATTGGTAACTATCTGACCCATTTGGTTAACCAAAAATCGTACATCCAAAAATATTGCTCTTTCTGTGACATGGACATAGTAAACTTCAAAAAATTCAGTGGTATGGTTAATGTTGTGAAGAAAACCATATAATTCTTCTTGGCCCCCTCCCCACAAGATAAAAACATCGTCCACAAAATGACGGTAAAATCTAATGTGTGGTCTGTATATATTGTTATTGTCAAGCACAAATTGTTGCTCCCATGAGTTCATCACTGCATTTGCATATGAATTTGCACAGGGGGTGCCCATGGCCACCCCCCATTTTTGTGCATATAAGCAGTCACTATACAAAAAAAAAAATATTGTTTAAAACCAAATCCAACAAGCAGCAAACCATATCAACCCGACTGTTGTCGAAATTCCCTCTGTGTTTCAACAGTTCTCTAATGGTATCAAGGCCATGCTCATTTGGGATGCACGTAAATAAATTCACTACATCAAGGGTTGCAAGAAAAAGACCTGTTATATCACCACAACTCTCCAAAAATATGAAGAGGTCAGTTAAAAATTGCTCAGTGTCCCTGAGTATAACAGAGACCGAAGTCAGCATTGTCTTAAGCTTACTTTCCACATATAAAGAACATGTTTGTGTGACCCATCCTTCCCCTGACACAATCAAACATAGGGGTGGTTTAGTCAAAAGTTTATGAACCTTGGGAAGGCCCTTTATCAATGGTATCTTAGGTTCAGTCACATACAAAAAAATCAAACAAGTCACGGTCAATGGAAGTTTCCATAAATAATTCATATAAGGCACTATGTACATAATCAATAATAGATCTTACCCTCTCCATGCTGATCTGTACATATGTTGTATCCTCATTCAGCATAGTAAGCATACTCATATTATAATCTTTATGATACATGACTACTATAGACCCTCCTTTATTTATTTATTATTTATGGAAACTTCCATTGACTGTGACTCGTTTGATTTTTTTTTATGTGACTGAACCTAAGATACCATTCAGAGAAGAGGCGCAGGATGCCTTGCACACCCTAGTGGCAGCATTTAACTTTTGTATAATGGCCGGATGTTCCAGAGTTCACAGGAGCAAACTCCCTGATGTCATGAATACAGCAGCATATAGAAGAGAAGGGCATCTAAGGTTATGGTAAGTTCTTACACAACAATACTTTCCTGGCCAATATCAGGGATCCATAAAGCTCCCAGGAAAGTGCAGTACAGCATGTCCTGGATGTCAGTGCAACAGCTTCAGGTACAGCCATCACATCCTAGGAGGAGCTTCCAGATAGGCTTTGGTATCTCAACAGTTGAATACTGTTGTATAGTAAGATAATTAAATCAGTATGTTACTTTTGTGTCACATGAATTTTTTTTTTATTAGGGTTGAAGATTGCTACAGTTATTAGCTTAAGGTTAGAGTTGTCAGCCAAGTTATTGTTTAAAGTATAGTTAATGGACATATAAAGGGGTAAAAGTATAAACTCCTGTGTTACTTTTAATTGTGATGATGTTGTCATTACCTTTTGCTTAACTTCTTCCAGGACCATCTGGATTGCAGAGGAGAATCTCACCTGCAGATGGTAAGCCAAGCATTTTATATCAGTACTGTTGAGCAATAATCCGCGGTGGTGCAGCGGTAGCATTGTTGCCTCACAGCAAGAGGTTCTCCTGTTCGATTCTCAGCTGGAGTGTGAGAGTGCCTTCTGTGTGGAGTCTGTATGTCCTCCCCGTGGTTGGGTGAGCATTGAAAGGCATGCATAAATGGGCGTGCCTTCATTGAAGGTTAGATGTCGAGCTGGCACCTCGGTGTTCGTGAAAATCTACTGCCAATAAGTTCCGCTGTGGCGACCCCTAACCAGGAAAAGCTGAAAGACAAACAACAACTGTTGAGCAATTTAAAGAAGTATTTAAGTGTGTGCTATTGATGTTGGGCCTGTTGTGTGTATTGCTGTACTGTCTGTAACAGTGGCGCCACTGTTCATTTGTTAGCATATATTGGACTAAAGTAGTGTAGGTATTAACTTTTTTCCTGTGTCTGTTGCTTTTTATTCCAGGTGATCATGACAGTGGAAGTGTGAGCCCTCTGCTACCTGATGTCAGTGTATCAGCAGATTCTGATCATGATGGTGGCAAAACTGAGACACAGTCAGGGGGTGCAGAGGTTAAATCTGACACTGAGATTGAAATACAGCCATCCCCTGCAATTCCATCAGATACAGCCAGTAGGCCTATGCTTATCCATTCCAGTTACTCCACAGATATTGGACAGGTGGAGGGTAAGGCCATTGATCAGGGAAGTGTGGTTACTGCAGCTTCAGTGCCTGCTGCGTCTGGCCGTAGCCAAAGTGTGACTGAGGTGCTATGCAGGAGGGTTTAGAGCCATCATGGAGGCACAGGCATGTTCCCACAGTTGCTCCAGACAAATTATCATGGTTGTATATCTGGCACAGGCTGACATGGGTGACTGCTTCACCATGTTGCTGATTCAATGTATTGGATAAATGACATGTTGGAATGAGGGGATGTCTGTGGTGGAACAAGGGGTGTCTGTCATGGAAACAGCATTGTCTGTGATGGAACATCTGCTGGGAGGGGAACAGCATCCTCATGGAGTAGGTCAGCCACATCATCTGTGTCAGCCAATGTGGCCATGTCCAATCACGCTCCCATAGTGGCAGTACTTCCACTGCTCCATCAGTGGGTGAGCTGTTCACACCCAGACATGGCAGATCATGAAGTTGTGGTCCTGGGTGTCTCCATGAAGGGAGCTCATCCAGCAGACATCAGTCATGTTCAGGTAGCAGCACTGCATCTTACCGTGGGTGTGGACATGCCAGTGTAACTGCTGCTAGAGACAGTTCTCATGGCTGGGGATGACAATGATGAACTGCCACCTCTGCCATGCACAGCTTACACCTGTCTGACATACCAAGGCACAGAGCTAGCACAAAGCTTGGCTGTGTTCATGCAGACAGTAACACAGCAATTTCAGCTGGGGGACCCCTACAGACACACATGCACAGCAGTTACATGCTTCAGCCATGCAAATTAAAACTCATTTTTTCTCACTCGCCATTTGTTGGTTTATCCAAATGTCTGCCTGCTTCTCTTTCTTACTCATACACACTCACTGACCTTTTGTGCTAGCCTGGGCTTCCTGCCTCCCCACCAACCACAACACCCATGTGCAAGTGATGATAACTGTGCCATATCCCTGTTTTCTATCTTTTGGATTCAGAGATATATAAACTTTGTGTTTGATGCTCAGGGTGCATAGCTGGCTTAGTGGTTAGTAAATCTGTATTTGTGGTGTTGAACTGGTAATTGTAACTTTGACTTATATTGGCCTTGGAAGGTTAGATAGTTGATAACATCAATATTTCCCAACTTTTATTGTGAATGGTCTTGTGAGGGTTGTGAAGTCAGAAACTGCAGTGTTTATCATTATTTTCTAACTTCTCTCTTTAATGATTGTACAGGTCAAATGTATGGTGCTAAACAGAGGGCATGCAGTGCTCATCAATACTTTTGTGAGGTATGACTGTGTGAATCTTTGATGCCTGAGGCCTACTACTTAATAATGGACACATACAAGTCACATAAGTCTCTGCTGTCACATGTTAAGATCATTTATGTAACAATTTCACACATTTTACTTGTTACAGTACCAATTAGTGAAATACAAGGATATGCCACTCATTCAAATTATTACATAATATACTCCATGTTCAAGACTTACCTTGTAAATGCAGAAGTTGACATGGTTTTAGTTCAGGGCTGATTCTGTCTGATGCAAGCAGTACACAGCCAATAGACAGAGAAGTAAAAGTTGTGTGAGTTGCCTAGCATCAAAGTTACTATATGTATGTGTGTAGGAGGAAGGTTTTAGGCCCCTAGATGGTGAGGGAGTGGGCTATGCATTGTCTCTTAGCCAATGCAAGGGCATACTGAACACACATATGTCTGCCTACACCCACAGCAGCTGGTGGTTCCTCCTCTGACTCCTCATCTGCCTGAGGCTGTGGTGACTTGGATTGGTGGTGGGATGCATACCCCTTCCCATTGCTGGTCCTGCTGAAGCTGTTTTCTCAGGATGATATTTTATAGCATGCACATATTGTGAATATTTCTGTACATGTCTGTGGATTGTACTGCACGGGTCCATCAGATATACCTAGGCACTGGAACCGTGACTTCAACAGCACAAACACATGCTCTATGATATTTCTGGTTTGAGCATGTGCCAAATTATGGCATTCTTAAATGGGTGTGTGCATTTCTGATGGGTGTCATCATTCACGGTTCTAGTGCATAGCCTGCATTCCCCCAGTAAATGACCATGTGGGATATCCTCCCAGCAAACATCTGGTACAGCTGGGAGGTGTGCCAGATATGAGTCTTGGTAAATGCCAGGGTTGCCAGCCCACACATTAAAGATTATTCCCTTGGCGTTACACACTACTTAGCAGTTGATGGAGTGGAAGTTCTTTCTGGTTATGTAGAGCCTACCTTGTTCCCTAGGTGGTGCCTTAATTTCTATATGTGTCCAATCTATGGTGCCCAGTACTTCAAGGTATCATGCTACATGGTAGAAATCATGTATATTTCTGGCCCTCCCCTCAGGACTACAGGGAAAATATATGTGGTCACTGGCATGTTGGTGATTAACATTCAGGAATTGATGGAGGATCCTGGATGCAGATGCCTGTGAAACCCTCTGCATGTCCCCTCTTGGTCTCTGAAAGGTACCTGTAGCTAAGATTCTAAATGCTCCACATACCTTTGTCTCCATTGGGATAGGTTTCCCTTAATTGGTCCTGATTTTGAGTTGAGGATGGCAGAGGTCTCAGAGTTCCTTTAGTGTCCCAATCCACCCTGGAGCGCTCTACAATTTCCACATCATGTAGATTGTGAAAAGTTAAATAGGGCCTGAAATCTCTTCTCCTTCTCAGCCTAGGCCTATTGGCAGCAGCAGCAGCATTGGCTTAAGCCTGTAGCATATACAAATGAATTAAATCAGCAGCAGCCCCTAACATTCTTTCCGTGAAGACTCTGTTCCATGGCTGTATTCCAATAGGTTTTGGAATTTGCAGGAAAAAACAGAATGGAGTCTACATGGTTGCTTTATAGCTCATTGGATAGCTCTACCATGTTGGATTGGTTAATTAGCATGCAATTCAGCCAGTTATGCTGCAATTAGCATGCCACTGTGTTTACCTTGTTTGAACAGTGGTGCGTGCCTCTACAGGAAACTTGCTGAATCTAAAACTGTTTTGATGCACCCATGGTAAAAATAGACCATGTAGAGTTTACTGTATCCCTCTGAAAATCATGACCGAGATGTATTAAAATCATATGGGCACAGTGACAGTCATATATAATTTGTACTGGACTGTCCAAAGAAAATTCTCTGACATTTTGTAAAGAACTGTCAAACAGCTTTCGAATATTATCTTTTAGATAGAGCCATGTACAGTAAATTCATTGTCACAGTCTGTTGTAGTATATTCCATTCAGTTTCTTTTACATGTGGGTATATTGCTTGTATTTAGGATGAAGGGTACACATATGCACAGAACATAAGGCACCCTTCATTCTAAGCAGAAGCAATAAACCCACATGTAAAAGAAGCTGAATGCAATATATTGCTTGTGTTTAGGATGAAGGGAGCACATATGCACAGAACATATGTGGACCAGAGCTGGTGCATTCTCATCTAGCACCCTGTGCAAGTCCTATGAACTTGTCTTCACCCCCAGCTCTTCAAGTGAAGAGACAAAAAAAAAAAACAAAGTTTTCAGTTTACTGTAAAGCAGATTGGCTTGCTACAGTAAAAACACCAATCATACTCTACAAAATCTATACCCTCATCTTTCAAATAAAGAGCTATATATATATATATATATATATATATATATATATATATATATATATATATATATATATATATAGTTCTCCTTTATAATCTCGAAATACTGAAATCTCGAATTTCAGTATCTTGTGACCATAAAGGCGAATCTTTTAAATAGCGAAAGTACATAATTGGGAATTCGAATATCTCAAATTCGTGGTTATGGCATTACGCTACATTACGTGTGATGTTTTGTGTGGATGGTGTCCGGTGTTGTGTGTGGATTTAGGTGGAATTTAAGGTAAGTGAGTGTTTTGTAAGGGTTTTGGGTGGGAGTTTGCATTTATGTAAGTTGTACATGTGGGTTAGGGTAGGCAGGTGAAAGTATGAGTGTGTAAGTGTTGGATGTGTTGGTGTTTGTATATGTGTTATGTGTGTGTGTGTGTGTGTGTGTGTGTGTGTGTGTGTGTGTGTGCACGTGCGAGGGACTGTACAATGTCTGGGTGTGAGTTTACTTTCTTTTTCTGTTTGTGCGATCTTGGAATTAGTATATATATATATATATATATATATATATATATATATATATATGTATGGGGGTGTGGGGGTGCAGGGGGGCTTGCCCCCTGCTTATTTGTAGTGTAGGTTTCTGGATGCGTAGTGTTATTTTTTGTGTGTTTTTTTGTTTTGTACTGTGGGTATTGTGGTATATGTGTGGTGTGGTGTATGCTGTGTGTTTGGGATTTCAAATTTCGTGGTTTTGGTCTGTCGGTGTTTTGTGGATTCGCCTTTACGGTTTTGAGATACTGAAATTCGAGATTGTACCTGCATTTTGGTATAGAATAAAGCTGCAGAGCTTTTCTTCTAACCTCCTAACACTTTGCACACAGGTTAATTATCCCCTTCACCCTACCCTTGCTAAGCTACTGATGTGGAGTAAGTTGTCATTATATCAGAAGTGAAAGTCTTATAAATTTCTCCAAAAATGACTTTTATCATTTGGAACATGCCACATCTCAAGTTCCATGGTCTGACTCTGAAGTACTAAAAATTGTCATATCAAATTCAACATCAAACTTTATTTGAGTCCTTTACAGTACATTTGGAGTCTTGGGGGAATTGTGTATCTCATGGTTCTTTATAATTTCCTAAAAATGTTATTAAGAGCTTTCACGTTTTTTTAAATATGCTATTTTTAAACACAGGTAGCAAATGTAGGGGTTGTTGGCATTTTAGCATCAAAGTCTAATATTTTGTACTATGTGTGGTTTTAATCAGGAAGTTTATTTATTTACTTATAATTCAGATTATAGCATGTATCCAGAATATAGCTTTACCAAGTTGTCATCAAATTACATTTAAAGTAAAAATACTATATAGTTAATAAGACAAGTTATAATTTTTGTCACTGCAAGGATGCAATGGCCTAGTGTCCATATGCTCAGAAGAGCAAGTTACTGCAGTCAAAATTAAGAAATTCCACTGAAATTCCTAAGGGGAAAATGGCAGTCATGGGTGCATTGTGTGCTTGATTGTCCTTGGCAATTCGGTTGACATTCCATCAAGAACTCACATAGGGATTTGAGATACTGCATCACAGGCATGCAAAGTCATTTGACTGTTACATTCTGGCATGTTGCACTATATTTTTTCATTAAGTGTGGATGTATGACACCTACTTGGGAGGAGATGCGCAGCACTCATCCCGAACATATACCTGCTGAGTTGTCATTACAGCACATGTAAAAATCCTATATATTTCAGTACACAAAGCACAAATCTAGTAACTGCAAACTTAGAATTGCCAAAACTCCAAGTACCGAAGGAGACAATTTGCTGACACCAAATTTAACATTTAACTGAGCTTAATAAGGATGCATTGCAGACTTGGATGCATATTGTATCATGTTATCCTATTTCCATTTCCTGAATGTTCTAAAATATTCTTGAAGTAGTCTTGACCTATCACCTTTTATAGACTGGCACCAAATCTAGGGCTTATATTTTATGGTGCAGGTGTTTTTGTTATTTAGGACAGCAGCACAAGCTAAGTATGTTTTATAGGTAATTAAGCCAGTAATATCTTTTGTCATGCCATTTGGAGATATAGCTGTTTGCATGCAGGTATCAAAAAAGTCCATGTTTTGGGGACAGTACCATGTAAAATGAACAGTGGTAATTAATCACATGACAATTTAGCTCAGAAGATTAAGATTGTCAGCTGATTAATGAACTTCATTTTATGGTCCTGCTTTAGATTCCCTCAGCTTTCACTTAACTCCATGACTTAGTGCAAGTCATTTAACCAGGCAGTTCTCCTGGGTTGCTTCTGAAAAGTCACATTTGTGTCTAGTAGGCTTACCTAGTTAATAAATAAAACACTTTTATTCAAAAGAAAGTGTTATTTAGTAGCAACAGGCATTATTTTAAACATATAGTCTCACATTTGTGTATCTGGAGTATTTTGTGTGTTTCAACCTGGTATTTCAAAGGCATGCATCTGGGGTGTTTCTCCCCGGGCCTCCACTGAAAATAGGCTCTGTCCTAGTCAGACTTTCCCAGCGAACAAATGTTAAATAAAATAAAATAATTAAATACATTTCAGCCCCAAGTTGCAGTTTATTACACACCATAACCGAGGAAAAATGTTGCAACCTGCATGGCTAGCTAGTGATCAGTTTAACTAAATCCTAATAGTTCTTCTAAGGGGAGGAGCACTTACACAGACATGAGCAGTCCTGCAAGGACATAGGTCATGTTAAGTCATTGCCAGTACTTTTGTTAATTCAAGCTATCAGTTTAAACAATGTTTACTTTCTGGGTAAGGTGTGGGTTCCTTTAATTAAGTGTTAGTGCTCCTGCTAAGTCATGGTCAATTTAAGTTGTTCTTTACAGCCCTGCTAAATGGTGGGATCAATTTACACCATAGGTCTCAACCTGCTAAGAGGCCAGTGTGGAACACAGACCATTGTAATGTGTGACAAATGGTCAAAATTCGGAAAAAGCGTACCATGACCATGGCCATGGCCTTTCAACCAAAATATATAGGAATGTGAATGCCACCTTTAAAATACTGTTCTCTTTCTACTATTTTGTGCTGACAGCCCTCTGTACTTTCCAGAATTCCATACAAATAAAAGTCATGCAAACTTTGTATATGTGGTACATAAACAAACAAGGAGGAACCAGGTCTTACCCCCTTTGTCGGGAGGACCTGAGAGAATGGCAGTTGGTGACCTCCTCCCAACGCTTTCTGATAGCAATGCACATCCCTGGGAAATCCTACGTGATAGCAGACAGACTCAGCAGAGTGATCCACAAATGAGACTAACATTTATGGAACAAAGACAGGGCATGGAGACAATGGAAAACATTCAATGAAACCGTGCATCTAATATTTCTCGGTCTCAGGAAAAAAAACAGAACTGCAATTAATTCTGCTAAACTCATCTACATAAAAGAAAATAGGCAGTCATCTTCTTCTAAATACTTCTGGAAAACAGTAAAACCACTAACTGGACAGATCACAGATACAAAAGCACATGAACTTTAACCCAGCCACTGAGCCCAAAAAAAAGCTACATTTACATCTTCCTGCAGAAACTTTTTATTAGAAACTATTACTACTCTGGCAATCTCAGTTCCATCCCATATCTCCACAAAGATTTAATGACAACACCCCCATTCACAACTCTATCCTATGGCTGGGTAGTACCCTATATTCTATTTTAAAAAGCTAATTGTCAAAGAAACAATCTCAGCCTTTAAAGCTAACCACCACTTCAGGGGCAACATTTAACAAGCTGTATTTTAACTTCATAAAAATAGCACAATCTTGTATTGCCAAACCTCTTACTCATGCCCAGACCATAGCTATGATGAGGCAAAGGGGGCAGCAAATAATCCAACTGCAGTGCAATACCAGCATTTAGTCATTACATAAACTAAACACCAGTATCACAGTTTAATCATGACTGAAGCACTTCTACTCCTTCAGTGCTCTATGACTGGTACTTAGAATGCAGCAAGCAGTAATATCTGTAGCAATTGGTTTGCTGCAATTATTCAGAAAGCAGAACCCCTTTTTTATCATTCTGAATTCAAAAACCTTCATCCCCCTCCAAGAGGGCTTTTCCCCCTCTCTCCTCAACTTAGAGCTGCAAATAAATGAGCCTTTCAAGTACACAGCTCTCTATTATACACGCCGCAGTTCTGCTGGATGAAGTACCAAAACAAGTTTACTGGTTAAGCACTTTTGTCTGTATAAATACACAGACAAAAGAGCTCTACCAGTAAACTTGTTTTACCTGTAGTTGTATAAATTATACGGATGAAAGCACTTAAGCGGAGCAATAGCTGTAAAATTCGGAACAGCGGAACAGTGGGCTTAATCAAACATAAATGCAGAGCGATCCGCACAATCCGAAGCACTTGGCTGCCCAGGTTTACACTGGTTTTAGTACTCCTGCTATGGCAGAGACTTGTTTAAGTAGGTGATGATAGTCTGGTTAAAAGGTATGGCTCACTTTTTTCTATTTGTTAGTACTTATTCTGTGACAGAGAGTCATTTAAGTGTTTGTTAATGAGCCTAGCATTTTGCATAAAGTTGCTTGCTAAGCAGAGATAATGGGATAATAAACTGTAACAAAAAGACTTGGAGATAATGAAAGATTTAAAAAGTTGAACCAAAATAGTTGATTAATTTGTATTATACATTCTTGTTATAATTAGGTGCATCATAAACTTATTTAAATAATTGACTCAGTATCTGTTGTAGAGTATAATCATATAAAGACAAAACACTCAGACTTTAAATTCAGTTAATCTTTATTTTTGATTAACTAGACTGCTGTCATATACAGTAAGCAAATTATTTGCACTTATAATTGCCAGTATTAAAATACATTACAACAATTAACTTTAGCAATCAAACAGCCATATACTAAGTGCTATGGATAGTTTTACATAGTGAATTCTCTGAAATGCAGTTTACTCAATAATCTAGTCTTGAAAGAAGGCACATACAAATATCTGCTAGAAAAGGTACATGACACATAGATAGATATGCAGCTGGGTTTCTTCTGTGGCCTATGTGAGAAGGCTGTGTCCTCTTCCTCCTTAGTCATTGTTCTCCATCCTTGGACATAGCGGAGGGAATGCAGGTATACTACTGCAGTTTTCATTTATATCTGAATGTGCGTTTCATTAGTGAGCACTTTCATTCAAACAGGTGATCACAGACACTATTTTTAATTTGCTTCATAGTTGTATAACTTCAGAGTTGGCTATATTTACCTAGGGGCTGTGGGATATGAAGCCTGTTCCTTTCATGTATGTGAGATGTGAGGGGGTTCACATACAGGCAGAAAATTGATGTCACTGGTTATATTTTTTTCACCAAACAAATTTACTAGTAGTGTTTCACTATAAAGTGAGTTTCAGGGATAGTCTATACATCATACTTTTTAGTCTAGTTATCCCAGTTTCCATCTTGCAATAAGTACCTTCTTCAATTGGGCCTATTCAGCAAACTAGTTTGGTGAGGGTCTATATCAGTTCACCGAAACGGCTGAAGTTTGAACACCATATATTCGAACTTCTAACCATGAACTGCAAAAACATTGAAGTCTTAGAACAGCGATTTTTTTCCCAGGAAAAAAAATAGCTGTTCCAAGAAAAACACACACAACACAAGCACACCAAAAAAACAGCAATCCACACACATACTCTTAAAATCCGACATCTAACCCTACACTAAACTGTACATACACTACTATCTATACACTTACCTTAACCCAAACCCTAACCCTAAGGTCTGTCACTATCGCACACTCACCTGACCCGCGCCCTAACCCTAACGCACCCATCCCGCCCTAACTCTAAAGTCTGTCACTATCGCACACCCACCTCACCCACGCCCTAACCTTAACTCACCTAACCCGCGCCCTAACCCTAACGTCCACACAATCGCACACTTACCTGAACCTGACCCTTAATTTCCCACCACAGTCCTGATAATCATGAAGCTACAGAAATTGCCCACCAAATTCTTTCCCTGGGAAAGAATTCGGTGTCCACGGCTTCGCGATAATTAGTGTTCGAACTTCACAGTTTGAACATCTGGTATTCGATCATCAGCCATTTTGACGGACTGATATAGACCTGTTTGGTGACTAGTACAACCCTCAACTCATCTCCATGGTCAGACGCCGATAGAGATGTGAGTATAGTTTTGATAAGCAATAATTTCTTGCATAAAAATGGCACCATTTATTGTTAACATTTCAGCAGTCTTCAGATCAATGGACTATACATGTCTAAATACTGTTGTGGCACAGTTTGATCAACCAATTTATCTCCAGATTTATTTATTTATTTGATATTTGTTAACCGGGTTGGTCTGACTGGGCAAAGCCCTTTTTCAGTAGAGACCCGAGGAGAAAAGCTCCAGTATTACAATGCATAGACATTTATTAGCACAGACATTTTATACAATCAACTGAAAATGAAATAAAATTCGAAAAAATGTGATTTAAACAATGAACATAATAAGTTTAGTGTTTTCTTTTTATACACATTCAGCAGAAAAATGAGAAAAGTACAAGTAAGTCAAAATATTATCATCAGGGACTAAGCCAGATAAATGTCTGATAATAACAAAGTAAGATCAGTTATAAGTAGATTTAGGCAGTGACCCTGTAGAGAGGGAAAGAGATATATAGAGAAATAGCATCAGTAAAGAATATATGACATGAAAAAGTACCTATATATATATATATATATATATATATATATATATATATATATATATATATATATATATATATAAGGTTGACACTGGTAAAGTGTAGTAGAGAAGCAGTAGAAGAGTATGAGGAATAGAAGTTAGAAAGAACAGAGTGGAGGAGAGGGGTCTGTAATAGGTCTGGTATGATATTAGCTAAGGGGGCAGCACTCAGTGGTAGTGGAGGTTGCATATATTGGGTCCTGGCAGAGGCATGTCCATGATTTGTGGAAGTAGTCTTTAATTGCTATTTTAAAGGTGTTTGTAATACATCTGACACTGTGGGGTAGTTTATTTCAGGGATTTGCAATGGACTAGCTAGTAAGCAGTTTTCCAATATTTTTATTGGCCCTATATACTTGGAGAAGGTTCTGTTGTGAGCTGTGGAGGGAGCATTTGGGAGTATAGGGATGCATGAGAGTGCAGAGAGAAGGACAGGAAGAAGGTTGATGTAGAACTGAATGAGCCAAGAGAAGTTGTGGTATTAGGATTTGGTGATGAAATTACAGCCACTGCAAATTTCTTAGTGCGATGCAAGGGTGGGTGCAGTAAGATATGTTATAGACAAATCAAACTATTTTGTTATAGGTAAGTTCGAGTTTAGTAAGGATATTTGACTGGAGGTGTGTAAGAATAGGGGGTGCATAGAGGAGAGCGAGGAGTAGAAAGGCTTGTGCAAGGAAGAGTATAGAGGCATTTGTAAGGTATTTATTATGACTATAAAGCAGATCTATGTTTTGATGAGTCTTTTTTATGCACTACTGAGTGTGTCGGTCAAATTTGAGATGGTCATCTAGTATAACACCTAAGAATTTGGTGTGGGGTTCTGGTGAGATGGTAGTATTATTCAGGGAGGAGACAGAGAGGGAACATTTATGATGCTGAAGGGAGGTAGGGAGAAACAAGAGGAGTTTAACTTTCTTTAGATTCAGTAGAATTTGGTGGGAAGTAAGCCATATTTCAATGGAGCTGAGGGATTCTTGGGTGAGGGTATGAAGGTTTGTGATACTATCAGAGTAGGAGATAATTGTAGAGTCGTCAGCGTATTGTATAAGGGTAGAGAGTGGACAGGAAGAGTGTAGGTCATTAATAAAGATGTTGAAAAGTAGAAGACCAAGGATGCAGCCTTGGGGTACCCCAGTTTTGACTGGAAGAAAGGGAGAGTAGTTTGATAGCCATCTCACAGCCTGAAATCTATTTGAGAGGTTGCTGGAGAACCATGATATAGTAGAGCTTGAGAGGTTAAGAGAGGCAAGTTTGGATAGTAATAGTGTATGGGAAATAGTACCTAAAGCTTTGGATAGATCTAGAAGCAGGCAAGAAATTAATTTATTGTTATCATGTGGTAAGGCGATAGTATTGATGAAGGATGTCAGAGCAGTAGCAGTACTATGCTTTTGTCTGAAAGCCATGTTGTGTGTGGGGGGGGGGGGGTCAGGCAATTTCCTTGGAGAATATGATTAAAAAGCTGTTTGTGTATACATTTTCAAAGATTTTAGAAAGGGGTGATAAGATAGAAATAGGTCTGAAGCTAGAGGAATCGGTTGAAGTACCCCCTTTATGTAATGGGATAACAAAGAATTTTTTTCCATATATCAGGTACAGAGCATTCCTTGATAGATCTGTTGATTAATATAGAGATAGGGAAAGCAATATAATTAGCAGCTAGTTTTAGGAAATGAGGAGGTGTGTTGTCAACAGATGAAGAGCATGTTTTTAGTTTGGTCAGAAGTGATTTAATATAGGATGTGGGGACAGGTTTAAGGGTGAAGGTGGTTGGGCTGGTGGTGATTTTTGTTGAGGGGTAGGTAGCAGTATCAGTTTTGATAAGGTTACTAATGGAGTTAATGAAGTGTGAATTTAGAAGCATAACAATCTCAGTGGGGAACTGTTTGGGCTGGAATTAGAGGAAGATGAACTCCTAGGGTGTAACAGGTTGTTAACAGATTTCCAGAATTTTTGAGGGTTAGAGTGTGGATTCTTAAGGGGTTTATGGAAAAAATTATGTTTATCAATGACAACCTTTTTTTAGTTAAATTGCAGAGATGTCTATATGTGAGAAGGTTGGAAATGGATTTGGATTTGTTCCATTTGTTTCCAGGCACTATCTCTCTTACTCATTAAGGTTTTGGTGTCTTGTGTGAGCCAGGGGGCATAATGAGTTTTAATTCTTAGTTTTCTGACAGGGGCTAGGGAGATAAGTGTATCTGGGAAAATGTGGTTAAAGGCAATAACAGCATTCAACAGGGGGGGGGGGTTGTAAAAAAAGGACCAGTCAATTGAAGAGAGTAGTATGTTGGAAGTATCAGGATCAAATTTAGAGAGTTTATGGCAGTCTTTGTACAGTTGAAGTTTAAGTTGAGGTGAGTGTCCAAGTATGTAGGTGAGATGGTGATCACTAAGTGTGTCAGGTAAAGTAGAGAAGTTATGGTAAAAATTTGGATTTGAGGTGAGAACACAGTCAAGGGTGAAGCTATGGTTATTGTGTTTATTTAGACGGGTAGGGTTAGAGATCAGTTGGATGAAGCCAAAGAATTTTATAGAGGAGTTTGGACTTTAAGTAGTTAAGGCATTCCAATCAATGTTCACATCTATCAAGACAACAGTCTCATAGATGATGTTAAGGGAGATCAAGGAGAGAATCTGTTCTAAGATATGGATGTTATTCCCAGGGGGAATATAGATGGCAGGAATTACTAACCTTTTGTGAGTATTTAAATGACAGTTGGCTATGAGGATATCAGCAAGGTAGAAGTCTGGGGAGTGGTTGTGAGTCAGTGAAAGGTGAGCTGGTTAGAATATATGATAGCCACACATCCACCTTTCTTTTTGGTGCAGTCATGTCTTAGGATATTGTAATCAGGAGGAAGAATTTCATTATCTGTTATATGGGGCTTAAGCCAGGTTTCTGAGAGGCAGAGGATATCAGGGGTATGTGAAGATACCCAGTCATGGAAAGGGGAGATTTTATTCATGATACTTTGAATTTTCATAGAAAGTATAGTTAGGTTCTTAGTGGAAGTAGATGTGGGAGTATGGGATGTATTAGGTTTGTAGTTGTGTAGTTGTGAGGGGTAGGCTGGATGAGAAGAGAAGTTGTTGGGACCAGGGTTTGGATGTATATCTCTGGATAGTAGAACATTAACTAATAATTTTCTTAGGTAATTGAAGACGTTATACTGGGGGGTGTCTTGTTTTGGTTATAATAGATGAATTGTTATAAGGGATGGGTATAAGAGTTGAGGTAGGGAGAATGAAAAGCTTAAGTTTAAGTAATGAGGAAGTAGAATACATAAAGAGAGATGGTGCTAGAAGGAAGGAGTGAGTCTGAAAGTGGTTGGTCAGGGGAGAGGTACAAGTGGGTGAGGAGAGTTTAAGGGGGAGAGTTCCTATATGAGAGGTTGCTATGGTAGCCAGAAAGAGAATGGGGGTGGTTAAGATACAGAGAAGGATGACATTTGTATTAACTGTTTTAAAAACAGACATTATGCACATATTAGGGATTAGTTATAGGTTATAGAATTGGATATTTATAACACTAGAGGGTTGAGGGAGTAATGGGTAATAGAAAGGAATGTGATTGGTAGACAGCTGCAGGAAGGAAATAGATGGTGATTGGAGAGTGTTAGGGGAAATTGAGAGGTGGGAGGGAGTGTTCAGGGGATGAAAGTATAAATCTAATGAAAGAGGGGTGGGTGGGAATGGGGGTAGGGTAGAGGAGAGGAGTGAGCCCGAGTGTAGCGGGGGAGAATGGAGCAGGTTGCACCAAGATGAACTCAGCTAGAGTGAGCAGAACTGAAACAATCAGCTGCTGCGGTGGGAAAAAAACAGGTCAGTGCTGTAGCACAGAATATCAGACCAGGAAAGTAAGACCTTGTATTGGTCTTGTTTTTAACCCCTATGAGCTAATATACTGAGACAGCCATTACCTCTACAGTATAGACAGAATGTTAAGGGCTACCTTTTATTTTAACTTCCTCAAGTTTAAGTCAATTTTTCATATAGTGTGTTGTCAACTTACACATAAACATCAGATGTGTATACATCTATATATATAGACATTTGACCTGCACATTCAGACCAACAATAAAAAACACACCAAAACTAGAAACTCTCTATAGACAAAAATACTTCCTCTATCACTCCGCAAAACTATCTCTTGCCTCTTCCTTCTTATTAACTTCTCTTCTTTATGGTGCACCCCTCCTGACCAATATTCAGACCTCACTCAAATCCAGATTGGCATCATGCTACAAAAAATATCAAAATTTTTATCATACTCAAGTTATTCTTCTCACCACTGCTCATCTCTGCACCAGTTAAACTGTTTGAAACTTCCACATCATCTGTCTCTTATTTAATCATCCACTGCACACAAATTTATCTATAAACCATCTAGCTGCCCTTCCTTGCCTTCTATACCCACACAATATCAACCAAACAGACCTGTCCAATCCAATAACCTACTCCTAAATGTAATAAAACCAACCCGCTCAGCAGAACAAATCACTCTGGATGTCAGAAACTAATCACTCTGGATGTCCACACCCCCCCAACTAAGGAAACCACAGTAAAAAACTTATCTAAAGCAAACTTCACCTTACTTAAGACAGGGGTGGTACGTTTCACAGCCCCCATGCTAAACGATAATGCTGCCCAAGATGCAGAAACTTTTACAAATGCACTCTATGAGCACCTACAAGGATGCATGGATCATGCCATCCCTAGCAAAACCAAGACTCACTCCTCTAAGAGAAGGGAACCAGCTTGGTGGACCCCTGCCATAAACAGGCTATGCAACAGAAGGAGGAAACTAGTTCAGGAAAAAAGCAAATCCCAAGAAGGAAAGACAACCCTGATCAGTATCAGTAAGAAACTAAGGTCCCTCATAAAATCATTCAAGGCTAACTTCGAAAGAAAAATAGCCAAGGATTCAAAAGATGACCACAAAGCCTTCTTTAGCTATGTTAAGAATCTAAGTGGCAACTCACAGATATTCACTGAACTAGTACAAAATAGCACAAAATATACTGAACCTACTGATATTGCCAACATCCTGGCAGATAGATTCAGTGCAAACTTCACCTCCCCTCTCACCCCCAAAAGGGCCCACAACAATACCGGAAAAGTGTAGTGTCCCAGAAATCACAGACACACAGGTGAAAACTGCCCTTTCAAAAGCTAAAAACACACCAACAATGGGGCCAGATGGTGTCCAAGGTTGTGTCTTGCACGAACTACAGAACAAACTAACCTCCCACCTAAACACACTGTTCAACCTAAGCCTCTCCACAGGCTACGTGCCCATAGAATGGCACACAGCAATGGTTATTCCTCTCCACAAAGGAGGGGCTACAATTGACCCTGGTAACTATTGCCCCATAAGCCTGACTAGCCTGGTCTGCAAGGCTATGGAGCGCATCATCATGGAACTCATTAACAAAGACATTGGAAACCTCCAAACACTTGACCTGACCCAGTTCTGCTTTGTTAAGGGCAGATCATGCTTACTAAACCTGGTTGACTTCTTTGAGGCAGTCACCAAGGCCACAGATGAGGGAAAGGTGGTTCACACAGCCTACCTTGATCTCATCAATGCTTTCAACACCATTCCTCACTTGGGTATTACAGAAAAACTCACCAGCCTGAACATAAACCCCTATGTCACAAGATGGGTTGCCAACTGGCTTATAGTCAGAACTCACATGGTAAGAATAGCAGGCTCCAGGTCCGACTCTAAACCAGTCACAAGTGGTGTCCCACAAGGCTCAGTCCTGGGACCCCAACTGTTTGGCATATACTTCTCAGAAATACAGGCAAATACAGGGGGACTATGGCTAATCAAGTTCGCTCATGACTGCAAACTAGGAGCCATAATTGACTCTCCAGCTGACACAGACATCTTCCAAAAGGGCCTTACTGAGATGGACACTTGGTGTCAAAGTTATGGCCTCAAGCTAAATGCCAAAAAATGCATAGTCATCCAATTTGCGAAAAACAAAACACCCACGAATTACCACATAGGTGGCAGCCCCTTTAATACAGAAGAGGTAATTAGAGATCTGGGGACTCAGGTAGATAGTAATCTCTCCTTTGACAATCATATTGCCAAAGTAGTTAGGAAATCCTTCTATGTGGCCCATCTAATTACCAAAGGGTTTGCGTCTAGAAATAAAGAGGTTATAGTGCTCCTCTACTCGTCACTCATCAGACCCATCATAGAGTACAATGCTCCATTTGGGATGTACCTCACAAGACACTTCCAACAGCTGGAAAGACCACAAAAGTACCTCACCAAGAGGATTAATTGCTTCAAACATATGTCCTATGCAGCTGGACTGAAAAAAACTCTGGCTGTACTCAGTGGCATATCATTTACTCAGAGGTGACCTATGCCTGATTTACAAAGCCATGTCCAACTCAGAATTGGGGATAGATTCCTGTCACAGAGACTCCCCATGCTTTGGAACAAAATTCCAAACTACATTAGGCAGAGCCCCTCACTAACACTCTTCAAAAGAAATCTTGACGAGTGGATGGGTAACAGAAAATACACCCCTGGGATCACTTCATTGTCTCTGCTTGACAGAGGATCAGTTAATTAATCAATGGGGCAGCAAAAGCCGACACACTCTGGCTAAGCTTATAAATGCCCTCGGGCAGATAGCCTAGTACCTACCTATGAACCTAAATGCATTACTCCTTTACTGTAGCTAAACTATGGAAAAAATCTTCCTCAGTCAATAAGATCTATCAGCAGTGCCCCTCTCATTAAGAAAGCTCTGGAACAGCACCTCACCTCTCTATGTCAATGCATCTGTTCTAAGGATGCAGTTCTTATAACTTGAGCCCCCCTTTCTTTTTCTTCCTTCTTTCCTATCCCTGTCTCTTCCTGCCTTGTGCTATATATCCTTATCCATGTACTCTTCCACCCTGAAAGACTTCCCTTCTACATTTACTATCAAAAGAAATGCTATACCTTTAGCTGCTCTTAGTTCAAGACTGTGTTTCTCTATTCCTAATCTTCACTTAAGGTTTAATCTCGACATCTGGCCTAAACAAACTGCCTAGAGAGTACTATCTTACACTTAACTCTTCCTATCTATATCTGTACCTACTGCTCATTGGTATTGTTACTAGCCATGATCTACCTCTCTAAGGACTATTGTTGCATGTTGCTCTGATATTACTATCTGTTAGTCCTACAATGTATTTGTTTTAATGAATTTGTGCTTTGCTGCCCAAATGTTATGTAATGCTTTATAGTATATGTATAATGTTTATCCCATATGATTCCATATTTATGTATAATGTTTGTCTAATACGATTCTATATTATGTATTTGTACTGTTATGCCATGTCTGGAGCTTTTCTCCCCAGGCCTCCACTCAAAATGGACTCACATTGGCCCAGTGGACTATCCCAGTAAACAAATGCAAACAAATAAATAAATAAATAAATAAATGTAAAGTTAATTTCTTGGACATGGCTCACGACTTTTTCCCTTAATATATAGGGACAGAACCAAAGGCAAACAGAGATTAATATCCTAACTTGTGGGCACATTCTAAATGCTGATACTATTCACTTTGAAAGTTTATATAGTAGGAGTACTTGTGTTGTTATGCATTTTTAAAAAAAATTTAAAAAATAGATCTGTAACTACAATGTCTGACATTATTGAGAGACAGAAATACCAGCTTTATTAAAATATTATGCATTTTATATTTTATGAGGCAAAGATTAAAATTCCAAATAAACTCAGGTATGTCCCTAAACATTAGGGAACCTGAAAGATGTATGCTTATGTATTACAAACATAATTACAAAATGTTTATATTCTCTCATTGCTTAGTACGTTGCAATAATTGCCAAGTTTTATGCTGTCATTTAAGCTGCATGCATGGGGGAAATAAGCAGCAGTTGGGTTAGACTATTAGGTGTCTTGCAATACGTGAAAAACAAGGTTTATTGTCAGGTTCATGATGTAGATTGATAGAGCCCAGAATATGGCCTGGATAACTTGAAATCTTTTTGCTGCCTGTATTAAGGAACAGCTGGCTGAGGCAAGGTGGGATTAGGCAGCTAAAGTCAGCTTGCCCATCCGATGAGAAGGAAGTCCTGCCATAAGATTTTTGCTTGTGGGAAGGCACAGTGTTATGCCTATGTAAACAGAGACTTTGGGGGCATACGCTCTAGCAAGGAGTGTACAGACTCCACCTGCACACCTCAGGTGTGCAGAAATGAGCATTTGCAAGTGACTGGCAATAGCCAGGCACTGTACCATACCCACTGGCTGGCATGAGAAGGGTTGTTAGGAGAACAACAAAACTCCTGTCCTCCTTCAGCAAGATGCCCACTTTCACCCACTCTTGCATGTTCTTCCTGGTATCTTTTGTTCCCAGCACCATGGAAAAATGAATCAGCCAGTTTGTTACATGTTTTGATAGTTGTGGGAGATCTAGAGACTGAAAGGAGTGATTAAAAAATAAAGGTCTATGAGAGACCTCGTTCCAGCCTGAAAGCATATTTTTTTCCTGTGTATCACTGATATGCTAAAGCTGAAGTCAGACAAATGTATACAGATGCTTGGGAGCAAGATAAGAAGTGGGAGAATGTAAAGCATGTGGACTGACTTAGAAATAAAACCTGGATTGTACCACATAAATTAATTTTCCAAATCTCAACATGTAAGGAATACTTTCATTCCTATTTGGGCAACTCTTCTGAATGGCTTTCTGTGATCTGAGACAAACTAGTTAAGAAAAGTAAACTTGATATGATCAGCTTAACCTGCACCTTTTTTTTCTTATGGCAATGTTACATTACAATAGCCCCAATGGGGTCAAACATCTGATGTAGTCATTACAAAACTGCACATTGTTTGAATGGTTGTCAGAGTACCTATTGCACAACTCACTGCCTAGTCATCTCCAAGTAACCTATGATATTTTGAGAAACAGAATTATCATAAAGATACAGAAATTCAAAATTGTTTCCAGGTACATTGTAGAGTCCTGCAGAGATGCTTTTGGATACAAAAGGATGTTTTCATTTGATCACTGCTGCAGTAGCCTAAGCTATATTGGTTATGTCCTACCAAGGACATGACATCTGGCAAGCTACCAAAACTTCAAGGCACCTACCACATGTCAAAACTGTTAGTTAGCTTAAGCTGAGCTGATTAAAAGTCATAGGTTCATAGGTAGGTACTAGGCTATTGGCCCTAGGGCCTATATAAGCCTAGCCAAATGGTATCCTGGCTTTCACCACCCAAGAAAATTATTTTCCTGTGACCCTGTCGAGCAGAGCCACAGAAGTGATCCCCAGGGTGAAGTTCCTATCTCCCATCCAGTCATTATTTGGTGCCATACCCTTCAGAGGTTTCCTGCAGCTTAAAGGACCACTCCTCTGCAGGCTTTTGAAGATTGATGGTTGGCTAACATTGTTCCATTGCTGAGAAGATAAGTTCCCTTCCAAGGGAAAACAACTTCCACATTATTTTTATGACAGAAAACTTATTTTTCTGTATAATATTTATTTTTAGCTAGAAAAGTGTTTTATTGACTGTTGTGTGACTATTGCTCATTTTTTTTTTTTGCTTTTATAATAAAAGTTATTAAAACATATTTAAAACTTCATTTTCTGTAGAGAAACTGGTGCTAGTGCTGTTTTACTTTTTGGGGATGGAGTAAATGTTTAAAGAGCTTTTAAATGTTTTTTTTTTTCTGGGAAAAGCCTACTTTTTCACAACTTACCTATATAATTGACTATTGCTGCTTAGCTTCCCTGAGAATCGGGCACCATTTTCAGCTTAAACATGGAACAACTTTTAGGTTGCTTGCTTATACTTTCTTCCAGACAGGAAAAAAAAAAGAAAAAGATGTTTAAGCAGCCTTCGTCACCACAGTAGACTGATATATTGCCTTAACCTCAGGTGGGTGATTCTGTAGTTGCCAAAGCTGATTTCTTGGACAGTTCCTCTATTTCCTTGGGTCCTGCTGGTGTAGTCTATACAACCTCCATGGACTAGTGATTAGACACATTCTCTGAGGCTGATGGTGTACCCTAGTTGGGCAACAGAGAGCCACTTTTGTCAGTCTAGGGAGAAGGGGCAGAGAATTCCTCTCTGCTTAGCCAGAAAGCTATGGTCATCACTAGAGAGGTGATTACTGACAATCCTGTGTTTGTTTCTTCAGGAATTCCATACTAGACATATGTCTTCAACTGTCTCAGTGACTCTAGACAGAAGTAATTTATTGGTCTTAGCTCAGGGTTTAGTGCAGGCTCTTGACCATTCTAATATGGCTGTCACTGTTAAAAGAAAGATACATTCTTCTTTTCCTAAAGAGATTCAAGAGTTTCAATCTAAAAAAGAACTATGACAGGACAGGTGATGTAATACATCCACATATTTCTGATTCAATTTCTGAAGACAGTGTGACTTTGGATAGCCCCTGTGAAGGATTCTCTTTCTCTGATACTATTGCCAGAATGACTAAGTTGTTTCTGTGGGAAAAGAGTGGTGTTTCTCAGTCCCTCAGAAATATTCTAATTCATTGCAACTGGAATTTCTGAACTTATAGCTATTCCTTCCATTGTTTCTTCTTTGGATGATGTTTTTGTCACAGTCTGCAATTTCTCTTACAGTTTGCCTGCTGCCACCCCCCCTTCCCAATAAAAACAGATAGATTATATAATTTTCCTCAAGGTTCCTCAGTCTTTTAAGTTTTCTTCACTAATTCCAGACCTTTAGTCAATCCCAGTTGCTGCTAAGCATTTTGCTAATATTAATCATTCTCTTTCTGATAAGGATGGGAAGGCTTTTGATTCATTTAGGGAAAAAGGTGTATGCTTCACCAACTCTTGTTTATACAATTCTCTGCTGTCAGGCTCATATGTTGAAGTTTATCCTAACCACTTGTGAGAATATGAAGAATGTTTTGGCATTGATTGCTTGTCTTTTATGATGAAAAATCTGATTTGTGTAATTTGGCTTCTACTGTTTCTCAAATCATAACCCATTGTTTAAAGTGTGCATGTGACTCTGCTGATGCCATTTCCATCTGAGCAAGGGAATTCTTCAGGATTATGATACCACTTGCAAAACTCCATATGAGAAAGTTATAGTGGTACCTGAAATCTTTATGGTCCCAACACCATCTCCTCACTTTTCAAATTCCAGTTCTAGGATTTGTCAAAAGGGAGATTATGTGGTAGAGAGACACCATATTTCTCAGAATCCAGGTCTACCATTCTCCCATCTTGCTCCAACACAGTCAGTCACAGCAGGTACCTCAGACTTTGCTTGAGGATCAGTGCCTAAGGGGATACAATTGTGAGGCCTTTGGAACAAAAAGGGCAGACCAAAGCAGATCAACATGAAGAAGGTGTTAGCTTTCATAAATGCTCTCAACTCTGTAATTTATCTGTGGTCCCTGGGACCTCTGCAAGTGTTTACATGTACCACCACAGTGATGCAGTACATAAACAGGAAGAGAGGAACCAGATCTTACTCTCTATACAGACTAGCCATGGTAGCTTGGGATATAGCTTTTCAGCACAATCTCACTCTACAGACACCCTACATTCTGTCAGAACAAAACTGTGTAGCAGACAAGCCAAGCAGAACCAGGACAGACCCTCATGAGTGGAAACTGAATCAAAGGGTCTTCCAAGATTTGATCTATCTGTTTGAAACACCCTCAAACAGGACTTTTTGCCCTCTCTCTAAATAATTAATTAGCAAACGTTTACTCCAGGACTCCATGGAGGAAGGCCTGGAAGACAGATGCCTTTTCTTTTCCTTTCTTTCTTTTCTTTGACATGGATGTTCCTAAATGATTTTCTACCCTTTCCACTAATTTCCAAGGTACTTTTGAAAATTCTGAAAGCTTCCACAGAGATCATTGTGGTAACTCCATTCTGGTCAAGGCAGTGGTAGGTCTCCCTTCTTGAAATGGCCAGGGCCAATAACCACAAACTTCCTCACAGATTAGATGTATTCACACAAGACCAGGGGTGATTGATCTATTCCAACACCAAACAGATGCAAATGACTCCCTGGATGATAGGTCCTTAATACCCTTTAGGTACCTTTTTTCTGAGGATGTTCAACAGGTTTTATTGGAGACAAAAAAGACTGCTACTACTGAGTTAAATATTAGCAAATGGAAAATGTTTACTAGTTGGTGCCAACAAAAGAACCAGCACCCATTCAGAGGAAATGTTTATCTGGTTTTATATTATTTGTGTGAGTTATTATCATATGTCCTGTCTTACACCTTGATCATGGTTCATCTGTCACCCATTTCAGTATGTCTGCCCATAGGTGCCCCTCTTTCAATGCAGTCTCATGTGAACATGTTTTTGAAAGGGGTGTTGCAAAAAAAGACTGCTAGAAAACAGACAACTCCTCCTTGGGATATTAATTTTGTGTTAAGTAAAATAACCTTTGTTCAATTTGAACCAGTTCATTAGGCTAAATTGAGGTTCTTAACATGGAAACGGTCTTGGGAGGATGGCCTAATGGTAAAGGTGTTTGCCTTACGAACACAAGGTGCAGGGTTTTATTCTCACAAGGGATAATTGGCTAGGCTTAAAATGGCTCACAAGGGCAGTTAGCTTAGTACGAACCTATGAACCTATACTTATTGCTCTAACCTCTACAGAAAGAGTATCTGCTTTGCAAGCTCTTATGGTGGTGATAGGGTTACTTTGAGAACTAATCCTTCTTTTATGCATAAAGTGGTATACACATTTACTTTAAGCTACGCTATCCAACTAACTATCTTCTTTCCAGAACTTAAAAATGAGACAGAAATGTTTCTTCATACCTTGGATGTCCAAAGATAATTATGGTACACTCGGCACAAAGCAAAATATTTCAGAACCTCTGATCATTTGTTCATGTCTTATGAAGCAGCTTGGTTCTTTGTGCATACTGTTACAAAGCATTATAAACCATATTTCTTCTAGGAAGGTCTAAAACAAGCTTTGTTAGGATCATCCTCCAGGGGCTCCTAGAACCTCATCCTTTCTGTCTAAGTCTGTCTAAGCTATGATAATCTACTCATATAACTTAGGCTACTGCAGTTGTGATCAAATGTAGAACATAGTACAGTTGTATATGTAAACTTCTCTTAACAGTACATGTGTGAATTGTCACTGCTGTACTAGCCACTCCTTCTAGCCCCTTCCTTTTGTATGCTTTTATGCCAGGGAGTGGACATTTATTATCATTTTCCCACCATTGTCCTTCTCAGAGCTTTAGCCTCCCTCTCTTTTTTGACATGAAATCTCTGAAGGGCTTGGTGCCCAAACTTGACTTTTAGTCAGTTCAGCTTGGAATCTGGCTGACTGTTATATCCTTGAACCGTTATAACCCATATAGCTTAAAATACAGCAGTGATCATATGGACATCTACTGCTATGGTACGTTTACTTACACAACAGTACTTTCTGTCAAAATTCAGAACCTTTTACCAAGCTAGGTCCCTATAAGCCATCAGTTATGGGGGCTTAAAAGCAAATATTTCTTTGCCTTTGAACTTCCACAATACTAATGAATAAATCAGACTGGCAAGTAGGTAATAACTAACCACAAAACACTAGAAATAATTCAGTGATCTGCATTTACTTATATTTTATTAATATATGGCTCACTGCATAGCCATTTAAGCAAAAAGAAAGAGGGCCCCTATCAGTTCAGCGAAAAAACAGTTAATCGAATTACATTTTCAGTGCAATTACATCAAACATGCCATTCGTCAAACTGTTCATACTGAGATCATAGTACAGTGAGGATCGGGAAATTTGCCCTTTCCTCCCTGTAGTGCGATCTTGGGGTTGGTATGAGGGGAATTCGATGAATGGCATTTCCGATGAAATGTCATTCTTTGAAGTGACTGTTAGCAGAAGTGATATCGACCCAAAGAAATAAGGTCAGCAGCTTTAATTATTGTTTAACAATCATGTGTAAAGTTTTTTTTTTGGTATTTCATTTTGCTGTAATTGTGCTCTCATCATGCAATGTGCCTTTCTGATTCTAAAATATATAGGTTTAGCATTTGTAACATGAATAGACCTATAGTTATTATGTTTAGAAAACATGTGTTTGTATGTACTGCATGCTGAGCAGATACCTAATTACTTCCTGATTATGTGTCATCTTGGGGCACTTTATGATGATGTCATAAGGGGTAGTAAACAGTATGTAATTCAATACCACTGGGTGCTGAATTGAAGGGAGTACTGTTATGCTAGATACAGGTTCTGAAATTCTATGTCATTCTATGATATTGTATCTCATTACATATTCTGTGCATAGTCCATCTTAAGTGAGAATTTGGGAGATCTGCTGAGTGGTCTGTTTTCCAGGTGCAGACCTGGTATTGCTGGCAGTGAACTAGGTCTTTCTTAGGAGTGGAGCTGCATGACCATGAAGCTGTGCAGTGAAAGAGCTCCACCTGTTCGGTGGCATGGCCATCATACCTACATTATCCCTTTCTAAGGTGAAGGACTGGTGTGCTGGGCAATTAGTCCACCAGGAAATTAAATCAATTTTTGAAAACAGAAAGCTACAAACCATCCCCACAGGAGTTTGGGGGATGGCTTACACTAAACTGATCCAAGCAAGTGAGTGTTCCCAGTCTCTGGCCTTCAGAGTCCCAACACTTGCAGTATAGCTTCACTTGTATATGGAACTCAGTACTGCAGACTGACTGGCTTCCCATCAGATGCTGCCTTGCACTACCTGGCCCTATATAAAGGTGAATATTCTGCCTTGCCAAGAAACCCATTCAGTTTAATGAACATGCTTCATCATAGCACTAATCCAGTCAATGTATAAAAGCATAATGATACTTTACTGGAGCTTGTTATTGTGGTGATTCACATACACCTAACTTTCTTCCTGTGAGTGATCATCCCATGGCAGCAACTATTTATTACATGTGACATCCATGTTATTAAACTGTATGCCAGGCATTATATACTTTTTTTAGGAATCTTATCCTTTTTCATTTCTACAAAAAACAGCAAAATATAACCAAGCAAAATTTATTAAAATAACATCATCAGTTCAGTAAGTCATTTTGTCTTCTTATATGAGACTTTTTCAGACTGAGCAATGCAGTCTTAAAAACACATTTAAATACAGAAATAGTCACATTTGGAGAAGCCTCATATAAGGAGAAGAAAGCGCTTACTCAATTGATGATATTTTAATACATTTTTCTTGGTTTTATTTTGTTGTTTTTTGTGGACATATTTCAAGTACATCTTTTTTCTCATGTTACTTTTCATTTCAATAAAAACGAGTTTGGTTAGTTATTAATATATTGTCTATCTGATTGCATATTGCAGTCTGTATCATTTTATGTGTTGAAATCTGTTGCAGACTTCAGAAAGAATACCTATCTACAGCAAGCTGTTTATCCCCCTTACTGTATCATCAAAATACATGACTACATGACTCCAAATCTGGAAATATGTGGTAGCTTTAAGCATGCAGAAGATTTAAATCCAAGTTTATTAAACTGAGTAAATATAGCTCCAGGTAGGAAAATAAACTAATAACTACATACTTTAGGCTCAGAAAACTCACCTTGCATATCAAGAGCATAATTACATCAAAAACAAATGGCATAAAAATCACCTTTACACATACATTGTGTATACAAGTGAAACTGTACTGCAAGCTTCAAGAATCTGAGGGGCAGAGACTGGGACCTCTCACATGCATGATTTGGTGCAGTGTAATCCCCCACAAATTACCCCTGAACAAGTCCTAAGCACTCTCTTCAAGGCTGCAAATACTAGCACCATGGGCCCTGACAAAATGCCAAGTTGACATTGTGTCAGCACCAAGGCATTTGACTCAGGTAAATCAGTTAATAGGGCAATAGGGCATACCTGGACTTCATCAAAGCCTTTGATACCATTCCACACTCAGGCATTATTGATAATCAAATTAAATGTCAATCTCTATGTTACTCACTGGATAACAAGCTGTCTTATTGACAGAAATCAATATCATGCCTCTCAGCTATTCAGATTTTTGTATAATGTCCAGGTTGTTGCCTCACATTTTTGGTCTGTTTCCCATAAAATTGCAGTTTTCTGTCAAATCATTGAGGGTTGAAGACAGAAAATAATGGCAGCATTTGAGTTTCAGACTTCATATCCTTCAGAAAATTCATGCTAATGCAAGACCTGTTATTCTATCAACTTTCTAAGTTTGTAAGAACAATATTTAAAATGTGTCTCTATTTTTAGGCATTTGTTCCCCCCATTATTTATGGCTTTGTCCAGATTTCTTGCTTTAAAAGTTTGAGATATATGCTCAATATGTTAGTGTTGCAGGTACACTGTCAACTAAAAGAGTGTTTACTAGTGGTGTCCACAAGGATTGGTCAGTAAAGCAGACACCAATGGCCTGTGACTGACAACGTTTGCTGATGACTGCAAACTCTGAGCTGTAATAAATACCCCAAATGACTTCTGAATTTTCTAGGAGGTTGTAACTCATGCTGATAATTGGTAATTGGACAATGGCGTCAAACTAAATGCTAAAAAAAGGAGCATTGTGTTCTTTGGCAAACTTGGGCACTCCTACTCCTATCATATAGGCAACACCATCTTAAAAATGAAGTCAGTCATAAGGGACTTGGACACCTTCATTGACAATGAACTATCCTTTGAATACAATGTGACTACTGTTGTATAGCAAATCCTTTTATATATTCAGACTAATCACCAGGGGCATATCTTCTAGAGTCAGTGAAGTTATTGTACCCTTCTATTCTTTCCTTATCAGACCAGTAATAGAATAATACCCCCTTAAGTATGTATACATATGACCCAGTTCAAGAGACTACAGCATTTTCTTACAAAAAAGTCATGGGCAAGTCCTGCTTGAGTTACCCTGACTACTTTAAAGCCATCTCAATCATTTCGACTTCCTGCTGACTACTGAGGGGAGCTGTCTGTCTTGTCTACAAAACCTTGAAAGATCTGCTCCTTTGAATCCTCCTGCACATCCACAAAACTACTTCCACCCTAACACCTACTCAAGAGACCTAAACATCCACCAAAATATAAATAGGACTTGGTGGGATAGATATCACTCTCAGAGAATACCTATTTTATGGAAGAGTCCCCTTAGAGGTTAAGCAGAGTAACTCCGTGGCCCATTTATGCATAACCTGGATTACTTGATGAAGAGTTATAAGTACACCCCAGTGTTGCCCCTATAATACTTATGGAAAGGGGTTGCAAATAGTTTGGGGTCTAGTATTAATTTGCATCTTGGGTTAAAGGAAATGGAATGTGTCTGCATTGTGACAGGTGAAGAACCATTACCTGTGAACAAACAACCAATGGGTTCAGTCACTTTCATCTGCAGACTGTCTCAGTACCTACGTGCCTCATTATAGCCACTTTATGGACTATATACACCTCAGATGTTTGACTGCAATGAATAAGACCAGCCTTGGGAGAAATGGAGACCTAAACAAAGAACTCCATTAGACCCCTGTTGTACACTACCCCCCATTTTCCTCCCATCCTGGCCTCACACCATCCAGGAAGATTACTTATTTTTTTGGGTTTTTTTAACACTTTTTCTTACCTTTTAGTTTCTTCCTCTGATGTATTTAACACACCCTAACTGGTCAATACACCACTATAGTAAGTGTGGTGGAAGTAATTGAATTAAGCTGGGTTATGAGGGACATTAGGTTCCCAGAAATCCTAGGGTTCTAGATACTCTGAGGGCATCTTAGAGCTTATTTTGATACAAAGATGACCTCTACAATAATCATGAGTAGGGAAAGAAATTCAGTCATTTTTTTTTCTTTCAAGGGGGAAATGAGTTTTTTCTAAAGCTTAATGTTCAAAGTTAACAAAATAACATTTCCTAATAAACTGAAATAGCGCACGCTTTTGAGGATATATAAATCCTATCAGGGAATAGTGCCTGCTTCCCTAACCCTTCAAAAAAAGATAGTCATTTTGTGTACCCCTTTGGTATTAGATGGGGACAAAAGTAACAACACAGATGGCCACACATACACATTATACAGCTGAGGGTCTAGGGGAATAAACCAGAACATCTGGATAAAATGAACACAAAGACAAGGAGTACAGGGAGACTCCACATAGAAGGAATCACAGCCAAAAAAATCAACAAGAGAACCAAGAACTGTGAGAAGGCAATGCTACTTGCTGCACCATTGTATCAGTGATAATTGCCATCACACATGTCCTGCAGTGATTGAAACAGTCACTTATTGCATACAGTGCTATGCGTGATGGGCAGTGAAACAATTATGGTAAACATTCTCCTTGTAGATATACTAGAAACCTTCCCTCATGCACACAGTCACTTCACAGTCAACCCCATATGTATTTATTTATTTGGTTTTGTTTACCGGGAGACTCCAACTGAGTAATACCCATTTTCAGTGGAATCTCAGGGAGAAAAGCTCCATTTGCTTGCATTGCATTATACTAATTTCCAGTCAAGCACAGAATAGTTACATTTCTGTTTACATTTATACACAAACAGTAGTTACATTTATACATTCTAAGATTTTACAGAGGTAGAAGTTACTAAAAAGAATGTCCACGTGTGACTTAATGGATTGTACAGGCAGCAGTTAAGTATAAAATTGTTTTGTCATTTCAGTGAGAGGCTGAGTATATTCTGTTTAAGGGGAGTATTTGGAGTGTATCATATGGTGAACACAAAGTCTCAACCTTGAGATAAGCATGTGCAGGACCAGGGTTGGTTAAGATGTTTTTTAAGCAGTGGTTTAAAATATTGAGTTTGTCAGAGAGTTTTATTTGTGTGTTGATACTATTCAAGAGTTTAGCAATGCATTGGAAGTAGAGTGAGTCTCCTGCAACATTATTTGACTTATCTGTAAGTAATAAAAATTTGTTACTAGTGCAGAGGTCCCTTGCTGACCAGTAGGTCAGTAATGAGGTATGTATTGCAGGGCATTTGTCTGGATGATGAATCAGTTTGTGTGCTGTAGTTAGTTGTGAATATATTACGTAGTTGTGTAGTTCAAGTCAGTTTAATTGCTTTAAGGTATGAGATTGGTGGCAAATTTAGCTACTTTATTGTAGCAGGAGGCAAGTTTCTTTCTGTGAGTATTATTTAAGTTTGGTTGGATAGGAGCAGCCTATAAGAGAACTGGCAATAAGAAGGTGGTGGCTAGAGTTTCTCTTGCAGTATCTGTAAGGATTCCATTGATCGGGTAAAGACAGCCTAGTTTGTGGTGAGTAGATTTAATGGTGTATAGTATATGCTGGTCATATTTGAGATTGTATTCTATTATACCACCTAGAAGTTTACTGTGAGTTACAGTTTCAATGACAGTATTATTTGCTGACTTTATGGTAAAAAATGCTTTTGATTTTGGCAACTTTTTGAGGTAAAAAGCATTAAGCATTAACTTAGTATTCTTGGGGTTGAGTAGGAGGTTTGATTCTTTGAGCCAGGTTTCTACAGAGGAAAATTATTTTTGGGTAATGTCTTTGAGCTCATTTATTACTGAGGCTGCACATATTAATGTTGAGTTGTCTGCATACTGAACTAAACTAACATGGTGAGTAGAGGTGTGGAGGCCATTAAGAAATTTATTAAATGGGAGAGGACCCAGGATAGAGCCCTGGGAAACATTTTTAATAACTGCTTGATTTCTTCCTAACTTCACAATATCTGCCTAAATACTTCATCCTTAAATTTTCAGGGTCTATGCATTAGTTTCCCCTCAAGTGTTTGGCAATGCTCTGTACAGATTCAGACACCTTGAATGACATTTTTCCTGTAAACGGAATATATAAGAAAACAACTCCAGTACTTAGTAATAATGAGCATCCCTCCTGGCATGTCTAAAGGTCAGTTCCCTGTGCTTTCTCCTATTAACCTGGTGAACTTGGGCATTCTGAGGCAGTGTAGCAACTGCCTCATGTACACAGACAACCCTCTTCTTTTACCTCCTAACATTCAGACTTGTGAGAGATGCACTTACATATCCAAATTGGAAGACATGCACAAGCCAAGACCAGAATAGCTGGTCAAGAGGAGAAGGTCAACACTTGCACCACACCACATGCAACACATAGCCCTACAGAACACCCACCATCACAGCTCTCACATAAAAACACAAACTACACCCCCCCCCTTCGCAGAGGCTCTCAATAGAAATCTACCCAAACAGCACAGACCTCCAAGGCAGAAATGCACTTGACCACCTCAACACAGCACAAATCACAAGAGCCATAGCTCACTTACACAGTGTTCCCCTCAACCTAAGCCCCTAAGGCAAAACAGCTTACCGAATACACTAATCATAGGTGACTCAATAGTGAGGCACACTGATGTCCCACTCACTAGGTTGAATAAGGAGACGGTAACCGTCAGCTGTCTATCAGGTGCCAGAATCCAACACATAACACACACACACACTCAGGTCACTCCACAACAAGTACAAGTATGACTCTGTCACAGTACATGTGGGTGTGAATGACCTGAGATGCACCTCCCTGGACTACATGAAAAGAGACATGGAGGAGCTCCCGGACTATGTGGCCCAGGCAGGTATGACCCTAGCCCTGAACAGCATCCTACCATCACCTAGAATGATACCGCAGTACAAGCAGAAAATTATTGACTTCAACAATTGGCTAAGTTTCTGGTGTCATTCTAAAGGGATCCAGTATCTGTCTGCTTAGGATGACATGATTGGCAGACCTCAATGCTTTGCCAGAGATGGCCTGCATCTGTCACCCCTGGGTTTCTGGATAGTGGCTAAGGGTCTTGCCACCCCTATAGTGCTTTTTTAGGTGATGTTCCAAAGATCAAATTACCACCATAACAGCTATAAATAAATGCAATCTGAGGGTCATGCTGCTCAAAGCTAGAAGTCTAAATCTCAAGATGCACTTGCTCAAAGCACTCCTCAAAATGGAGAACATCGACATTTGTGCTGTAATGGAGACCTGGTTTAAAGCAGCAGAAAGGACCCCTGCACCACCAGGCTATAACTCATTCTACACCTTTTGGCCCAAGAACATGGACCGAAACTCCAAAGGCTGTGGTGTCTCTATATTAATAAAGGATATGCACACCTCCAGACTAGTAGCCCAGCATAATGCATGTGAGATACTTCAGGTACAACTAACATTGGGTAAGATGGCGATTCAGGTCCCCAACCATGTCCCAGTACTCTCACTCCACTTTCCTAAGCACACTGGAAACTATTAGGGTCCAACCCAACACTCTCATACTAGGTGACTTTGACTACCCCTCCATCAACTGAAAAACTACTCATGCACCAATTCACTGGCCCAATGCTTCCTGGAATTCATCAGTTCCAATGCCCTGGACCAGTTCATTATTACCCCCACTAGAGGAAGCAACATCCTTGACCTGGTTATTACTAACATATTAGGTAGTTGTGTAGTTCAAGTCAGTTTAATTGCTTTAAGGTTGCTCTACACCAACAGTCAATTCCTCCCTGGTTAGATCTGACCGCAAACTAATCACCATGGAATTGCACATCTCACCCACACCCCCCGCGAAGGTAACCACCATGAAAAACTTCTCCATAGCTGACTTTGGGCTCCTAAAAACAGAGGTGGCTGACTTCACAACACCCATGTCAATGGAAAATAGATGCATGACTGCTGAATCATACAGCCATGCACTGTATGTTATGAACACGTACATAAATGGATGGAATTAGTCATACCCAACAGAACTAAGATTTTTCCTCCAAAAAAAAAGGAAGCCACTCTGGAGGTCCCCTGCCATTAATAAACTCTACAATGGAAGGAAGAAACTGTTGCAGAAAAAGGTGAAGTGCAGAAAAAGGTGAAGTCCCAAGATTGGAAAAACTCCCTTATTAGCCTTAACAAAAAGTTGAGATCCCTCATCAAAACTTCTAAAGCCAGCTATGAAGGCAGAATTGCGGCAGACACTAAAAACAACCACAAAGATTCTATAGTTATATCAAGAATCTCCATGGCAATACCCAGGTTTGCTCTGAGTTACTGCACAATGGCACCTCCTATACTGAGCCAACAGATATTGCCAACATACTGGCCGACAGATTCAGTGCCAGCATTACTCTTCTCTCCCTCCCAAAGGACCAATCATACTACCGGAGGAATTCCAGGCACCCAGCATTACTGCAGCACAGGTTAAAGCTACATTGCCCAAGGCCAAGAATACCACTTCCATAGGACCTGACAATATCCCTGGATGTACTCTACATGAACGACAAAGTGAACTGGCATGACATCTGTGTACCCTGTTCAATTACAGCCTCACCTCAGGCTTTGTCCCTACCGAATGGTACATGGCTACAGTCATTCCTCTTCATAAAGGGGGAGCCACTACAGACCTTGGGAATTATTACCCCATTAGCTTGATGAGTTTGACATATAAGGCTTTGGAGTGCATCAAAATCATGATCATCATGAATCTAATTAACAAGGCTATAAGGAATCTACAAACTCTAGATCCTACACAATTTGGTTTTGTAAAAGGTAGATCATGCCTGCTCAACCTGGTTGACTTCTTTGAGTCAGTCACCAGAGCTGTGGATGAGGGCAAGGCAGTTCATACAGCCTACCTCGATCTGGCTAGGGCCTTTGATACCATTCCCCACTCAGGAGTTATTGATAAACTCACCAAACTAGGCATCAACCCCTATATCACTAGGTGGGTTGCAAATTGGCTCACAGATGTGAAAGCAGACTCCAAGTCAGACTGCTGACCAGTCACATGTGGAGTCCCACAGGGATCGGTCCTGGGTCCTCTCCTGTTTGAAATCTACTTCTCAGAAGTCCAGGCCAACACGGAGGGATTCTGGCTGACCAAGTTTGCAGATGACTGCAAGCTGGGAGCCATTAATTAGTCCCCATGTGATGTAGACATCCTACAGAAAGACCTCACTGAGACCAATGACTGGTGTCGAAACCATGGCCTTAAGCTTAATGCCAAAAAATACGTTGTTATCCCCTTTGGGAAAAACTTTGTTCCTTCTAATTACCACATCGGTGGGAGCCCATTCAACACTGAAGGCATTATATGAGATCTGAGGACACAGATGGACAGCAACCTTTCCTTTGACCACCACATTACCACTGTGGTCAGAAAGTCCTTTTGTGTGGCACATCTCATTACCAAGGGCTTTGCATCCAGGAAGAAAGAGGTCATCATCTCTCTCTCTCTCTACTCTTCCCTCATTAGGCCAATCATTGAGTATAGTGCCCCATTTGGCATGTACCTCACTAAACACATGCAACAGCTGTAAAGGCCACAAAAGTACCTCACAAAGAGGATCCTAGGCCTTAAACACATGTCCTACATGGACAGACACAAAAAACTCCAGCTATTCTCTGTCTCATATTGTCTAAGAGGCGATCTCTGCTTGACTTACAAAGCCATGTCTGACCCAACTCTGTTAGAAATGCTACATCTTAAGAAAGCCAAATACCTCCACACCACATGCTCCAGAGACCTCAACCTCATTACCACAATCAACAGAACATGCTGGAGGGACAGGTTCATAACTCAGAGACTGTCCATGTTCTGGAATAGCCTTCCCATACATGTCAAGTAGAGCACCTCACTGGCCCTCTTCAAGAGAAATCTTGATGAGTGGATGGGAAATAGAAAGTTCAGCCTGGGGATCACTGCAGTGGCTCTACTTGATAGAGAGATCTCTGCTTGACTTACAAAGCCGTGTCTGACCCAACTCTGTTAGAAATGCTACATCTTAAGAAAGCCAAATACCTCCACACCACATGCTCCAGAGACCTCAACCTCATTACCACAATCAACAGAACATGCTGGAGGGACAGGTTCATAACCCAGAGACTGTCCATGTTCTGGAATAGCCTTCCCATACATGTCAAGTAGAGCACCTCACTGGCCCTCTTCAAGAGAAATCTTGATGAGTGGATGGGAAATAGAAAGTTCAGCCTGGGGATCACTGCAGTGGCTGTACTTGATAGAGGCGCTGGGAACTAATGTCAGGCGGCACAATGCCAGGACACTTCTATGGGCTAGGCTTGTACAGGCTCCAGGGCCATTAGCCTAGCACACACCTAAGAACCTATGAACCTATGAAAGAATGAGTAGATTTGTTGCCATTTAAAGGCCATTTGCCTTCCCAATAGGTAACTAACAAACCACAACAAGGAGTATTGTAAAAGTCCTGTTGTGGAGAGCTGAACAAGCAGTTACTGGTGTGAGTCAGTATCAAATGCCTTTGACGAGTCTGAGAACATGGTGGACACAAGCAGACAATTGTTTATACATTTATTATATTGGTAAAATGTAGAGCAGTAGTGGTGCTGTGCTGGGGACTAAAGCCATGCTGTATTTCTGACAGAAGGCTATTTGAAGTTAGGTATTACATCAACTGCATATGGATGCATTTCTCTAATATTCTGGAGAGGGGGAGAGAATTGTTATGGGTCTGTAGTTATTAAACTCTGTAGATGTGCCACCTTTGTGCAGTAGTATGATGTAGGATTTTTTTCACAGTGATGGGACACATTTTTCTTACCTATTGATTAGTATGGATACAGGGAAGGCTATGATTTCTGCATTCATTTTTAGGTAGTCTGATGGTAGTTGGTCTACAGCTATGGAAGTATTTTTTAGTTTAAGGATCAACGTTCTTATGAGTGAGTTATGTACTGGAATAAAATTGAAGACCTGTGGGTGATTTTGACTAGACAGGGGTAGAGAAAGGAGGTGGATGTATTAGTGTCTAAGATAAATAATAATGATTGTATAGAGCAGGAATTAAACTGTGTGGGAATACAGACTGTCATAGTGTCTGTTTTTGGAGAGGGAGTGGTGGTCTTGCTAGGGTTATATAGTTTATTTAGTGATGACCAAACCAGTTTTGGGTTGTTTTGTTTGTCTTGTAGGTTGGTATTATAGTATCTTTGCTTAGCCTGTTTGACATGGAGTTTTGCAAGTTTTCTAAGATGTCTAAATTGGTGTAAGGCATTTTAAATTCTATTTTATACAAGATTTTCCAGGCTTTATTACTTTTAGTCATTATTTATTTTGTTTTTTTTGTCAGCCATAGTGTGAGGTTGGACTTAATTCTTTCATTATATAAGGGCGCTAGATTATTTAAGGTCTATAGAATATGTTATTTCCATGTATTAGTTATAGCCACTTTACTGATTGTGCACACATCAGATGCCTGATTGAATTAAAATAGCAACAGTAAAGTATTGCAGTTGGCTTCAAACACATGCACAAAACACCAGAGCAATGAGAACCCCTATGCCTTGCAATTAAAGCCAAATGTATTGACTGAATATACCTCATATATGAGACTGTAATAAAATAAAATCATTACTAGCCAGAATAATTTATTTTACCCCCCCCCATACACACACACACACACATTTTCACCAATGACAGCATACTTTATGGCTGTGTACACTTCAAATATCTAGTCTGATTGACACCAGATGAATGAACAAGTACTTAAATAATGGACACTGCTCAGAACCATGCAGTTTAAAGACCAATACAACCTCCTTGTGCACACAAACACACACACACACACACACACACATTTGTTGACCCTATTTTGGTTAACATCTGTTTAGCCTATATAATTTAGCCTACTAATCAGATGATCAACAGGTGTGTGAGATTGCATAATTCTCGGAGTAGGCAAATATTTCCTTTAACTGAGATTGTGTGATCTTGGAGCTTGTATATATAATATTAAGGGGATGTGGGAGTCACATTCCAAACATGGGAGAAGCAAGGAGATTACCTCAGTGCACAAAATGATGTTTTTTGTTATCATTTTTGAAGTTTTGCATGCATAGAGATTATTATTGACTGGTGCATGCACAGAAGCATGTCAGCATTTGCAAAGTTGACATTTTGTTCTCAACTTTCTAAATTTTGATATTTGGGCATTTCAATCAATTTCAGTACACCTGTGTATATCTATATCTAAATATCTATCCATATATATATATATATATATATATATATATATATATATATATATATATATATATATATATATATATATATATATCAGTCTACTTCAGATAGTTAAATGGCCATAATGTTGACATGCATGTGGCTGAGATGAAAATATTGTTTCTTTACAACATCAAACACGAAATAAAAAAAACAAACTTTTTCTTTTTTCCTGCAGCAGGGATGCTACACCTTCTGCACCTCCAACACCCCCTTGCTACCTAAATATACAAACTCTGAGATGGCACTGTGACGGCCATGCCCTGGTCCAGCAATCAACGAGCCTCAGTCTTCATGCAATTGCTCTAAGTGCTCCAATTTACCTGCATGTAAACTCTAACATTGCTATCTCTATTGATTGTGTTTGGCCATGCACTGGCCCTAAGGGGCAAGAATCCACTCAGTTCACCCTTGTGTAGCTTGGGCTCACTTTGATCCCCTTCCCTACCCCCAATTACCACCCACCCCACTACAACTACATTTATACTTCCCTAAGCCAACTCACTCCATACCTAGAACTAGTTGTGCACATTATAGTAATGTTATTTGCTCTTCCCTCTTATACATCTACATTACATTGTACCACCTTTCTTTTCTGCCTTCCATCCTCACTTTACTTTTTCTCCTCCCCCTACTATTCCATCCACCCACCATTATTTAAACATTAATACCTTAATTTACTCTCATCACCCTTATTAAATTCTTCAAACCTAATTTCTTTAAAATAACTACATTATGCTGCTGTTTCACTTACTATCTCTACTTCTACTATCTAGTCTTGCCCATGCCACATTTTATCACACTTCATTGTTACCCAAACTCACTGTGAATTCTAGAACACTACACCATAATTCTAAATAATCTCCCTCTTACCTTGCTATGCCACCTACTTGTACTACATCATATTTCATAAGATTTGTAATTACAAATACACCCTAAGAAGAGCTCACACTACACACAGATAATTTAAATGTGAAAACTAAATATAAAAAATATTTTACTACACACACATTTCATCTCAGCTTGCTCTTGATGGTGATATGCATCCTAATCCTGTACCTTCTCTACATACTTGCAACTCTACTACCTCTGCTATGCCTAGTTCTGTTCTTCCACTCAACCAAGGTAATGGTCCACTTTTGATGAAATTAAATCTTAGGAGCATCTGCAAAAAACTAGCACAGGTACATGTCAATATAGCCTCATTTACCCCTGACATACTAATAGCCACAAAAACCTGTCTAAAATCAGATACTAAAGAACAGCGAATTCCCCATGGGCTATAGCATCATTACAACTGACAGACAGCATATGTACACTGTTAGTATGGCTATGATATACAAAAACACCTTGAAATCACTTCCAATTGCCTCACTCACCCCACATTTCCCAGTGCTGAAGTAATTCTCTCTGTCCTGTAAATCAAGAAACACAGTGGGTTCATAGGTTCATAGATTCATACTAGGCTATCTGCCCTAGGGCATTTATAAGCCTAGCCAGAGTGTGTTTGGCTTTCGCCACCCATTTTAAATTAATTTTGCTATGCCCCTTTTCGAGGTTAGTATACTGTGACTCTGTCTAACAGTGACACAGAAGTGATACCTGGGGTAAACCTATGATCTCCCATCCACTCATCAAGATTCCTCTTGAAGAGAGTCATTGAGGGACTCTGCCTAACCTGGACTGGGATTTTAATCCAGAGTGAAGGGAGCCTCTGGGTTATGAATCTGTCCCTCCAGCATGTCCTATTTATTTCAGTGCTGAGGTTCAAGTCTCTCAAGCACATAGCTCGATGGGATTTGGATTTTCTGAGGTGCAGCATGTCCATTAATTCCGGGTTGGACATGGCTTTATACGTCAGGCACAGATTGCCTCTGAGCATGCAGTATGCCACTGAGTAGAGCTGGAGTTTCTTTAACCGGGCAGGATATGGCATCTGTTTGAGCCCTTTGATCCTCTTGGTGAGGTACTTTTGGGGTCTTTCCAGTTGCTGCAGGTGTCTGGTAAGGTACATCCCAAAAGGGGCATTGTACTCAATTATGGGCCTGATGAGGGATGAGTAAAGAGGCACGATGACCTTCCCTGATCTAGATGTGAATCCCTTCATGATTAGGTGGGCTATATAAAATGTTTTTCTAACCACTTTGGCCACGTGGTTGTCAAATGAGAGATTGCTATCAGCTTGGGTCCCCAGGTCCCTAATTACTACTTCTGTACTTAATGGATTACCACCTATGTGGTAATTTGTGGGCACTCTGTTTTTGCCAAAGGGGATGACTATACACTTTTTGGTGTTTAGCTTGAGGCCATGGCTTTGGTACCAGTTATCTGTTTCTATGAGGCCCTTTTGGAGGATGCTTGTGTTGGCTGGAGAGTCGATTATGGCGCCCAGTTTGCAGTCATCTGTGAACTTGGTCAGCCACAGTCCTTCCGTGTTGGCCTGTACCTCCGAGAAATATATACCGAACAAGAGAGGTCCCAGGACTGAGCCTTGTGGGATGCCACTTGTAACTGGTTTGGAGTCTGACATGGCTCCAGCAATTCTAACCATGTGGATTCTGCCTTGAGCCAGTTTGCAACCCATCTAGTGACATAGGGGCTTATATTTAAGCTGGTGAGCTTACCTATAAGGCCCGAGTGGGGTATTGTATTGAAGGCTTTTGCGAGGTCCAGGTAGGCTGTGTGGACCACCTTCCCCTCGTCAATGGCCTTTTTGACTGTTTCAAAGAAATCGACCAGTTTTAAGAGGCCGGATCTGCCCTTAACAAAGCCGAACTGGGTAGGATCCAGTGTCTGTAGGTCCCCAATATCTTTATTTATGAGGTCCATGATGATCCTTTCCATAGTTTTGCAGACCAAGCTAGTCAGGCTTATGGGACGATAGTTTCCAGGATCCGTTGAGGCACCACCTTTGTGGAGAGGGACCACTGTTGCTGTACGCCACTCTTTGGGTACATATCCTGTAGTAAGGCTGAGATTGAACAGTAGTTTTATGTTTGGGTTTAGCTCTTCTTGGAGTTCATGTAGGATGCAGCCCGGGACACTGTCTGGTCCCATTGATGCTGTGTTTTTGCTTTGGAGAGGGTGGCTCTTACCTGAGCATCTGAGATGTCAGGGGGGCAGCACTCTGCTGGGATAGATATTTGCCCTTTTGGTGGGGAGGGGGGGAGAAGTTTGCGCTGAAACTGTCAGCTAGGATGTTGGCAATGTCTGTGGGTTCGGTGTATTTTTTTGTCATTTTGGACTAATTCTGAGCATATCTCGAAATTCCCACCCAGGTTCCTAACATAACTAAAGAAAGCCTTGCGATTATCCTTAGTGTCCTGTGCAATTTTTCTCTCGAAGATGGCCTTAGACGATTTTATGAGTGCCCGTAGTTTTTTGCTAATACTGATCAGAGATGCCTTCCCTTTTTGGGATTTTGCTCTATCATGTAGTAGCTTCCTCCTTCTATTGTATAGTTTGCTTATGGCTGGGGTCCACCAGAAAGGACATCTGCCTTTGGAGGATTGGGTCTTGGTTTTATTTGGGATTGCATGATCCATGCATTCCTGAAGGTGTTCATAGAATGCGTTTATAAAGGATTCTGTGGTCTGGGCCGTATTTTCCACAGGCCCGGGGGCTTTGAAGGATTCCACCTCAGTTTTGAGGAGTGTGAAATTTGCTTTAGAGAAGTTTTTCACTGTGGTTTTCTGGGCAGGGGGTGGGGTTGGGATGTGAATATCCAGTGAGATTAGTTTATGGTCTGACCTTACCAGTGAGAGATACACTTCTGGTCTGGAGCATAGCGTCCCCATGTTGGTGATGATCAGGTCCAGTATGTTTTCCCCTCTTGTGGGAGTGGTAACAAGTTGTTCCATAGCATTTGAGTTTATAAATTCTAGGAACCTTTGGGCTAGGGTGTTGGAGCTAGAGTAATGCTCCCAGTTTATGTTTGGGTAGTTGAAGTCACCCAATATAATGGTGTTTGGAAAGACCTTCATATTTTCCAGTGTTCTCAGGAAGGCCGAGTGGGGTTCCTGGGTTTGGGAGGGTGGTCTGTAGCAGGCTATTAATTGGAAGGCAGTTTTACCCACTGTTAGTTGCACATGGATAGTCCCTGATGCTTTGTGCTGTGCCACCAACCTGGAGGTGTGGGTATCTTTGATGAATATTGATACTCCCTCTCCTTTTGTGGTTCGGTTCAAGTTTTGGGGCTGAAAAGCATGGTATGAGGTATAACCTGGTAGTGCTGGGGTGCTCTCGGGAGTCTTGAACTAGGTTTCTGTTATTGCACAGATATCGATGTTCTCCATGCTAAGGAGAGTTTCTAGTGCGTGCATCTTGAGGTTTAGACTTCTGGCATTGAATAGCATTACTATTAGTTTCTTATCCCTTGTGATACCTATGGAGGTGGGTTTGTCTTTTGAGCCATGCCTAAAAAAGGCACTATGTGGGGAAGCAAGAGCCATTGCCAATATCCGAAAGCCCAGGGGTGACAGGTGCAAGCCGTCCCTAGTGAAGCTTCGTGCCTTGTCGAGCATGTCATCCCAGGCTGACAGGCATTGGATCCCCTTTGAATGACACCAATACTTAAGCCAATTGTTGAAATTGATCATCTTGTCTTCATATTGTGGCATCATTCTTGGTGAGGGTAAGATGCTACTCAAGGTCAGGGTCATACCGGCCTGGGCTACATGCTCAGAGAGTTCCTCTATGTCTCTTTTCATGTAGTCCAGGGAGGTATGTCTCAGGTCATACACACCAGCATGGACAATGACCGAGTCATATTTGTACTTGCCTTGGAGTGACCTGAGTGCTTGTGTTATGTGGCAGATCCTAGCGCACGACAGGCAGCTCACTGTGACCTTCTCCTTGTTCAGCCTGGTGAGCGGGACGTCAGTGTGCCTGACAATAGAGTCACCTATTACAAGTGTATCAGGTGTGTTGTTTAGCCTTAAGGGCTGTGACTGTTCGGCACACTGGCTTTATGAGCTATGTGTTGCACGTGTTTTGTTTTGGGGTAGCGGTTGCTTGGGTGTCTGCTTTGGTGGTCTCTGCTGCTTAGGCAGATTTTTATTTAGAGCCTCCGAGTATATTTTTGTGTGTTTATGTGTTTGGTTTGCTGTTGTGGTAGTCTATGTGAGACTGGAATTGTAGTGAGTGTGGTTTCCTTCTCCTCCTGACTGGTTACTCCAGTACTAAGTTGAGAGAGCTTAGCCTCCAGTTTGGCTATATGGTTGCATCTCTCACATGTGTTGGAATTTGTTGGGAGGAGGAGAGGGTTGTCTGTGTACATGAGGCAGTTGTAACATTGCCTCAAGATTCCCAGATTCACCAGCTGGACAGGAGAGGAGATTGACAACTGACCTTTGGACATGCTAGAATAGTATTGGGAATTCCTTTATAATTGAAAAAAGGGCCAATGGGGAACAAGGTACTCAAGGGGAGTTTGTGAGGGTGTAGTGCTTTTAATTTTTTAGTGCTGACATATAATTGCTTTAGTGAGCAAGTGCCAGGTAACTTAAATGCAATGTGTTACAGGTAACTTAAATGCAAAAATGACAAACAGTAACTTTCTTTCAAGTGAAACAAGGAAATAAGTACAGTAAGCAATGCAGATATCACTAGGGATCCACAGAAGCGCTGAAAAGCCACGTTGTAGGTGGAATTAGCCTTTCAGGGAAATAACAAGCAAACAAACAACAAGCATACAAACAAAGCTATATTCAGCAGGCCTGGATCTAGTCTATGCTACAGCAAACAAGGTGTACCAATTTCAGTAAGAAACAGTTCAAATATGCAGGCACTATAAGCCTTTAACCAGAAATTCTCAGCTCAGAAGGGCAGAGTCCAGACTCTCCTCCCACAAGAGTGCAGACCACGAACCTTCTTAATGTAAAATAACTGGCCTAAAGCCCAAGTGCTTAAACCAGAACTAATACACTTTTAGAATAACAGACAATGAGCTCTCAATCAGCAGTTCCCAACTTAGAAGGATGTAAGCTACCTGTCCTGCCACCACAGTGCAGGCCACAAACCTTCCTAATGTAAAACAGCTGGTCTGAAGCCCAAGTGCTTAATCCAAAAAACTTAGAATGATAGCTACACATTAATCAAGTTACTACCAAGCAGTAATAAATACAATTGAATACTTTAAGGAATGCCTGGATTAGTGCTCAAGTTATACAAACAAAGCTAGATTCAGCAGGCCTGGATCTAGTCTATGCTACAGCAAACAAGGTGTACCAATTTCAATAAGAAGCAGTTCAAATATGCAGGCACTATAAGCCTTTAACCAGAAATTCCCAGCTCAGAAGGGCAGAGTCCAGCCTCTCCTCCCACAAGAGTGCAGACCACGAACCCTCTTAATGTAAAATAACTGGCCTGAAGCCCAAGTGCTTAAACCAGAACTAATACACTTTTAGAATAACAGACAATGAGCCCTCAATCAGCAGTTCCCAACTTAGAAGGCTGTAAGCTACCTGTTCTGCCACTACAGTGCAGACCACAAACCTTCTTAATGTAAAACAACTGGTTTGAAGCCCAAGTGCTTAAACTAAAAGGCTTAGAATGAGTTACACCAAGCAGTAATAAATACAACTGAGTACTATTAAGATGACGCAAAAGCAAAATAAAGTAGGAAGAAACACAAATACAGTAAAAGAAGAATTTTTTTTTGAGTGAGCAAATGAGATGGGCCCAGGAGTTACAGGACAGAAACAAGTGCAAATGCAGGCCTTCAAATCAGAAAGTTGAGAGAGATGGAAGACCGGCCAAACGGCCAATAACTACAAATTCTGGGCCAGAACCACTCCTTATGTGGTAGACAGGTTACCTAATGCTTACCACTCCCACTGATAAGCTAGAAGGCTTCCCTCCAACACAGAAAGGCTTGGGGGCTCGGAAGCTTACAAACACTCCTGGATACAGCAAATCTGTATCTGGAACACTAATTACAGAAAAGGTAGGAAACAGGCTTACAATTTTTTTTTCAGAAAAGTAGCAAAAACAGTAGTAAAAACAATTCACATGCAGTGCAAGCTGGCACACTTGAGTATGTAGCAATATTAGTCCACACACAGTTTGAAAAAATGTAATTAAATTAAAAAGGGTATGCTTCACTGCCATATATATCCCTACTGGAAACAAAATCTTAGTACTAGAAGAAATCCTGCATTAGATCTCTGATAATCTCAACAAGAAAACTATAATTATAGCTGACATTAATATAGACTACCTACTTATCAGCTCTGTCTCTCCCACACTCTCCATCATTCTTTTTGGCTTTACCCAAATTATCACTGCTGCTACTTGAATAGACAAATGTAGTAATAGGGAGTCTGCATTAGACTGGATCCTCACCACCACTCCTAAGAAAATTAACACTGCTGACTGCCTGCTTGACATCAATGACCATCTACTGACCTTTGCCATGAGAAAATCTAATCATGCACATAAACACATGATCTATAATAATGTGTGTATACTCTCCTCCATCAATGCTGACACTTTCATTAGATATCTCAACAAATACAGCTGGGATATTCTAAAATATACACTTCTAGATGGTACCATACCTCACTTTAACAACACATTCCTTAACCTACCAAACAACCTAGCTCCAATTAGATCAAAATAAACTCTGCCCCAACCTGTGGCTCACAAGAAAAAACAGACAACTTATGCTAAGCAAAGATAAAGCTAGAAAGGGATGGTCTACTGACAAAACACCATATAAATGGCAATATTTTTGACAGCTTAGGAGTCTTTCTAAACAAAAAAATCAGATCAGACAATACTAAATATTTTTCCAAGCTTCACGACAATCACTAACAGAACCATAAGCTTTTCTGGAAATAATCGAAAGACTACTACTAGGCCAAACTATGACTCCTTCACCAACTACCAACACTAATTCAGTCCCTATAGCTACCCAGTTCAATACACATTTCATACACTTTCCCCCAGATTCAGTAAGCTTCTGTGCAGGAATAGCTTTTTCTTGCATGGAAGGGATGTTCCCGTGCAGCACGGCAGTGCACCATGCAAATTCATGAAGGCATGCTGCCGTGCTGTAATACAGACTTGGTTCTGTGTATGACTGCAGGGGATGTGTCTGAGAGCAGTGCTTTCACAATACACATGCCCCCTGCACACCAGAATTGCTGTACGGCAATTTAAATAGAGCAAGATCACTTGTTACACCTCCAAACCTGTTAGGTAAGTAAACAAAAAACTGTGTCTCCTGTATAGGAATAGGCAATGCATGACCAAGTATACCAAAGCCGCTGTCACAAGAACTCACCTGTTATCCACCCTACTGTATGCCTCCCCAATCCTGACTAATCTTCACCAGAGCGAACAAAACAAAATGGCATCTTGCTATAACAAGATTGATAAATTTGCCACTGGCACCTCAAATAGATCCCATCCCTGTCTTTCCCTTAAACAGCTCATCTGGCTTGAGTTGCCCCAACTACTACTTACTGCACAACTCTTCACAGCCCACAAACTGTACTACCACCCTGACAAAACTCCAGCATTACAAAATCTAATACAGCCCTACATTACCACCCGTACCTTAAGGTCTGCAGACCAAACTCTCATAACTGTCATTAAACATAAGAATGAAGCAGACAAAGCTCTCCTTGGTTGTACAATAGCTAAAATCTGGAACTCACTCCCAAAGAACATAACTTCTACCAGCTCTGTTTCACTATTCAAGAAACTACTCAACAACCACTACTCTACCAATTGACTGTGTCCATGTGACCACCCCCAGATTAACTCACTTTCCTTTCAGTACTGCAATGATTCTGCAGAACCTTCTCCTCTTATCTATTAACTACTTATTTCTTACCAAACAAGGTTTTTAGATCACTTATTCTTCTAAACAATGTTTATTCTGAAGATATTTGTTCTATTCACCTATATAAAAAGTTAAATATGTTCCTATATGTGTAATAGTATGTAAATGTATTGTCACTTTTGTTTGTTTGTTTTTTTTTTTTTTTTATGTGGAGCCTGGGTGGTCCTGGGCCTCCGCTGAAAATGGACCTTCGTCCAGTCGGATTTTCCCAGTCATCAATTATAAAATAAAATAAAATAAAATAATAAATAAAATAGGGAAAGAAATCTGGAAAAAGCCATAAGGGACATTTGTCCCTACAAACCGAGAAAGTTGATAGAATAACAGGTTTAGCATTGGCATGAATTTTTCAGCAGGGTATGAAGTATATAACATACACCTCCCAACCCATCAGAGTATGAAATCTGGACAATTGTCCCTATAAACCCAGAAAGTTGATAGAATAACAAGTTTAGCATTAGCATGGATATTCCGAAGGGTATCAAGTAAAAAACAAAACAAGTACATTTTTTTCACATATGCAATAAAGTTTAAGCGTAGCTGCGCGGGTGTGCCCGTTGCTTAGCTATGCTTAGCCCAGCTGAAATGGCACAATAAGTTAAATAGCAATAGACATTCAACATAAATATTAGTGCAATAGTGTAGTGGTTAGAGCATATGCTTTGTATGCAGTCATTCATGATTTGAGCCTCACCAAACCCATTTCCATTTTGTACGTGTAATCATTACAATTTTAATTTAGTTGTATATTTATGCAGGAAGTAACTTATATTTCTCAACTAGAGTAGTGTATAAGGCCCAGATGTGAGGTGTCAGTGTAATAAAGTAGTGAAGCCCCTAACACAAGTGCCCCATACAGTATAGTCACACAAGAATAAATGTAATTACAGTACATTGGGGGATGACAGGGCAGGTAAACAAATTTATAATATGTAATGAATGATGAATCAATCCCATACAGGCAGTAGTCCAATAAAATAAAACATAATCAATGCTAAGCATTGCACAGCTATGCTAACTAGGTGTAAGCACTGTGTACATATGATTAGCCCAGCCATGTGGATTTTCTCATTGGTAAGTAGTGCTAAACCTGCCCCTTTAAGCACTGCCAACCTTAGCTAAGCAGGTTTGCCTGTAGCTTAGTTTAGCTCAGCATAATCAAAACTGTCCAATCACAGCAAAGTGTGGGAAATTGGCTGTATGTAAACCCCACAGGCAGGAATAGAGCTCATAACTGGTTGTAGCTACCCACTGTAGACAGAATGTCAGGTGTCAGAGTGGGCATGCAGCGCTGAGGCATACAGGAGACAAAGGTCATGGTAGGCTCCTGGTAAAAAAACATGATGTGAGACTGCTGCAGGACCAGTACCAGGGCTCCCAATACAAAGCGGAAGCCTGGGAAAGTCTCACCCCATGATCTCACCAGTGCCACTGGTATCCCTTGGACTGGTGAGCAGGTCCAGCACCACTATGCCGATTTATAACGGAAGAAGAAGGAGGTCTTGGAACAGTGGGTCCAAGAAGAAAGACAGAGGGGAGATGTCCCAGCAGTGTGCAAGTATTCATAGCAATAACTGTTTACCAAAGTCCAGCTTGTGTATGTGATGGACAGATATGCCTAAATGTTTCTCTGTTTTCATTACAGCTCCAGCTGAGTGGGCTGTGAACCAGGAAGCCCATGCCAGTAGGTTGCAAAGGCTGTGTCGTGAGGTTGGTAGTAGTCATATCAAATAAATATAAAGGAGTAGAATGTCACCTGTCAGTATAAAAATGTGTATAGTTTGTACTGAATAAACCAGACACTATGACAGTAATAGTCCCATATAGGTCATATGTAAATAAAACTGTAACTTCCTGGCAATTGTTTGTGTCTTTCAGCTTTTCCCGGTTAGGGGTCACCACAGCGGAACTCCGGTCTGCTAATGATTGGTAGTTGATTTTTATGTGCCGAGTTACCAGCCCTGACACACAACCTTCAATGAAGGTACGCTCATTCACACATGTCTCCACGCAGAAGACGTTTTAGCTGAGAATGGAACCGGACAGCGTCTTACTGTGAGGCGACAACGCTACCACAGCACCACCACCGCAGGTGTAACTGTCTGGCAATTAATTTCTAAATCCTTGACTGTTTGTGTTTACTCTGGTATTGTATGGCATGAAATGTTGCATTCACCAAGATCTGATATCTGAATACTAATGTTGTGTTAACCACTGTTTCCCACACTGTGCTACATAAAAAATATGTCTAGGAATGTCTGTATAAGAATGTTGTAATTACAATGTCAGATTGTACAACCAAGAGAGACTTAGATAGAAAACATCTAAAGAAAAAACAGCATGTTCTCAATAGCTCACTCTGATGAAACACAAATTGTTGTGTTTTTAGCAGACACACCCATGGTTTGAATCCTGGGAGTGGTAGTAAGCTATATGCATAATTTCAACTAGGATTTTGTGAATATGTGTAAAAACAGTCAGGTAGTGTTAACAAACATTCCCCCACAGGTCTTCCATGTAAGAGAAACTGCCTGGCAATAATGTTCTAAATCCTGGGCTGGTTGTGTTTACTCTGGTATTGTATGGCTTGAAATGTTGCATTCATCAAGATCTGATATCTGAATAGTAATGTTGTGTTAACTACTGTTTCCCACACTGTGCTACATAAAAAATATGTCTAGGAATGTCTGTATAAGAATGTTGTAATTACAAGGTCAGATTGTACCACCAAGAGAGACTTAGACTGAAAACACTAAATGAAAAAATAGCAGTTTCTCAATAGCTCACTCTGATGAACCACACATTGTTGTCGTTTTAGCAGACACAGCCATGGTTAGAATCCTGGGAGTGGTAGTAAGCTGCATGCATAATTTCAACTAGGATTTTGGGAATATGTGTAGAAACAGTCAGCTAGTGTTAACAACCATTCCCCCCACAGGTCTTCCAGGCATAGAAGTAGAAAGTAGCTATAAGAAGGATGAATTATACACTGTGTACAAACATACCACTGCCCAAACCAAGGCCATAGGGTATTGTAATAATACCTGAAGAGTAATGATTAGAGCGGTAATCATTAAAGATATGAGTACTGCAAGGATATACAAGTTGTTAATTGACACCCCCCACCATATCTTCAACAATAATCTAAACACACAAATCAATGGGTATGTTTACACCAAACCTACTGTTGGGACATATGTCCTATTGTTCAACAAACATTGAAATGTGTTTCTATTAATGTTAAATGTTGAAATACTATCATTGGTGGCCTGTTGCTATCAATGCAACTTGCATGCTGTTGTAATGGCCACTGTGGTTCCATATATGCAAGTGTTCTGTTTGTTATGCAACTGTTCCAAATCTGTTGTTTTGGGTTAATGGGGATATCTATGCATGCTGTTATAACTAATCCTGGATTGTGTTGACTATTACTAACCTACATATGTTCTAAAACTGCAACACCATAGCACATTTGGGAAGGCCATTCCCAGCAGACCCACCTCTGCCACCTCAACTGACCATGGTACCAGGCCCTAGCACATCTGGGACCCACCCCGGGACCTCGTTGTTCGCTGGTCCTGCATCACCTTCGGGTGGAACTGCCTCAGGGTATGGGGCTCGTCCCTCCTCTGGGAGAAGGCGTGGACAGGATACCGTCACCTGAAGCCAGGTCCTGGGATTGGTGCTTAGCAAGCTCTGAAAGGAGTTTGGAGATCTGCTACACCAGGTTGAGGCTATGTGGCACAATTAGAGGGTCAGCCTGCCACTCCTGCTCAGCCCCCAGCACAGCCATATACATACACACACATATATATATATATATACATATATATATACATATATATATATATATATATATATATATATATATATATATATATATATATATGTATATATATATATATATATACATATATATATATATATATATATATATCTATATATATGTATATATATATATATATATATATATATATATATATATATATATATATATATATATATATATATATATATATATATATATATATATATATATATATATATATATATATATATATATATATATATATATATATATATATATATATATATATATATATATATATATACACACACACACACACACACACACACACACACACACACACAGAAAGGACAACTGTCTGTTGAACACACAAAACATAACAGACAGACATGTGGCCAGTCTGTGGACAGCATGCCAGTGGAGAGGTATGTCAAAGACATATCACTGTGAATCGTGACATCACACACTAAATGCTTGTCAACACAAACCTTGTCAATCTATCAATCCACCATGTGTATAATAGCACTGATGACACAGAATCTGTACACATATCTTGGGATATGTCCTCCATGTTGGTTGGCTGTCTCCACATGTTTTGTCCTGTGATGTATTGCCACCTACTGTATGTGAATCTGTAGGCCACCACCTCTGTAATGTCCCTCACACATGCAAGGAAATGGGGCAAGTCCACATTAAGGAATGTCCCATATGTAGGAACTAGCAGCAGTGTCCAGACCCACAGCACAATACCATGTGGGCACCTACATAGTGGTATGGCCGTAGCAATACCTGACATCTGCATATCTGTACAGAGGACAGACAGAAAGTAAATAGCCAGCCGTTTATGCATTAGGATGAATGTTTTGAAAGTTACATGTCTGAAACTGAAAGGTATGCCATTACTATACGACAGCTGTCCTCAATGACATGTCCAAAAAACATAGTTGTCTACAGTTAATATCAACATATCAGATCAATATTCAATAGGAGATACATTTAAACATACGGCTCAAACACTAAGAACAAGATACTCAGTACTCAGAGTCCAACTTTGCATGCAGGGGTGTATGGTTCCACTACTACAATCTGCAATCTACTCTTACTTGAAAAGGCACTGTTAAAAGTACTAACGTAATGATACAATATCTGTCAACCGGTGCATGGTAGCTGGTGTAACATGCAAGTGTGACTGCATATGACCTGGGTACTACCCATGTATGAAACAAATCCAAAGAGAAAAGATTGTGGTACTAGTCACACCCCTCGTTACTGTAATGATAGCATAGAAGCATGTTATGTACAGGAAATTAAATACATTTATTAAAGATGTCATTACCCTGCTATTTTATCAGACTGGAATGTGATCACTGGTTACCAGGGCTAAGCTATGGTTAGCAGGTATAAGCATTGCTTAAATATAAATGATAATCAGATTTGTGCACTGGTAAGTGAAGTCTACATGTTGTAAGTGCCTATTCATTTAACCATATGTTAGCACCGCTTACCGTCACACAAACCCACGCAAACACGCTCAAAGCTGCTCAAAATCACCTTAACCACACTTTAGCCAACAGTCTCTGTTCTGCCTAGCAACAGAATCAACAGCCCTTGCAGGTGTTGTAACCTGCACACAGTAGCCTATGCAATTTACTAGTAAGCCACCTCAGCTGTATTGGTTAGGGATGTTTTCTCAAACATGCTCTTTGTTACAGCCAGTTTACAATAGGTAAGAGACAAGTGTGCAATTAGGAAGGATTGGTATCTATAAATATATATATATCTGAATAGAAACATACATAGAGAGAGATAGAGAGAGTGAGATATGTAATGAGATCCATTTATGTGTACAACAATATATAGATATATTACCAATAAATACTGAGGTGTACATACATACACACACACATATGTATATATATATATATATATATATATATATATATATATATATATATATATATATATATATATATATATAATTATTTTTGCATACTTAAATATATGTATATATATTTTTTATATATATATATATATATATATATATATATATATATATATATATATATATATATATATATATGTGTGTGTGTATACACACACACACACACACACACACATATATATATATATATATATATATATATATATATATACATGTATACACATATACAATCATACATACATATACAGATATATATATATATATATATATATATATATATATATATATATATATATATATATATATATATATATATATATATATATATATATATATATATATATATATGCATAAATGTCCCAAAATGCCCATACAAACATGCTGCTGATAGACCACCCGCAGCTGAGGCAGCGTGCACAGTTGGATACAAAAGCAGCCATGACACTCACATCTGCCCCCCCCCCCCCATACACACACAGTCCAAATAAGTAAGTCAGCAGTACATTGCTACAAAATCATACACAATGGCCAGACATACAACATCTCTTAGCAAAACAAATAAAATGTCTGAACATAGCAAAGGAAAATACACCCAGCCAGTAATTCACACGTTTATTATACTCTGATGTCTTGGCCAAAGCCTTTAAGGAGTAAACATTACCAGAAATACATGCCTTAATCACAAGAAGCAATTACCTAATTGCATAATTGAATATATAGCCACCAATTACACTCCTCATTTAACACCCTACAGGATAAAGTATCACAGTTAATATTAAAATATTGAGTCTGTACATAACAATTGTCCTTTTGTGAATGTTTCATCACACTGAGGAACGGACATTTTCAGAAGCAGTACCGTGAGACCCACTATTGTCCCATGGTGAGATTTATTCAGATCTACAGCTATAGAAATGACATATTTCTTATCAGTAATACATATGACATGTTCTAACAGCCTAGTTTTAAAACATGTGTTACTGTCCCCCACATAAAATATGTTACAAGGCCATCTAAGAGCATTCTCTATACACCAACCTCTTGAATGTACAGACTTCAACATGTTTCCCAGGCATCCACAGCAGGAATTACAGCAGTAAATAATGATAGACCAGTATACCTATCCACCTAGTACTGTATGACATCTGGACAAAGCCTGACATAACTGGTGGACAGAAGCCCAAATACATGGCCATACATGAAATATTGCTGTCATACACTGAGAAAGTTGCTGGTGTTATAGGGTTTGTTGTAACATATCTTTTTTGAGGGATATAAAGTCAGAAAAACAAATGGATGTTACCATTTACATAATGCAATCACCAGAGTATGCTAATGATTTGTCAAGGACAACACCTGTCTGGGTAACAGCCCATACATAACAGGCTAACCTGTGGCCATTATGTGGATGACCCTACAGTTGAGAGCTATGCATAGGCAGAACTTTGTCAAACTGAAACCTATGCAAAAGTAGCAAGTGTAGACAAACTCTGTTAAACTAGCATTTAGTTGTCTTGTATCCACAAGTCTTGTTGTAAGAGGTAGTAGTTCACACAACTCCAGGATGTCTTCCTCACAAGTAAGGGAAAAGGCCAACGCCCACATGGAGTACTCATTTACAGGAGTGTGTTGCCATGACATTGGCTATTGGAAGAACTACACAGCTGCTTTGCATTCACTTAGTAAGTGGGGAACCCCAATAGGTGCACAGGCCATCACCTAGTCATGAGCATCACCTACAAAAGCCATGCTGCCACCTATTCAAACCAGCTCTATCCCTGTAGTGCAGAGAGAGAGATAGAGATAAATGAAACAAAGTGGAAAAGAGAAGAAATAAAAAAAGGTAAGTGGAACATGTAAGCATGTAACTGAATGTAGTACTTGGTCTGTAATAATGGGAAATATGATTTGAAGGAATATATGTCCCAACAAGACATGCTGTGCTAATGTCCTGCTAAACAGCTGCTATGGTCATAGCATCTGGCCCTCTCTGCAGTGGGAGATAGGCATACCTCTTAACTGTACAGATCTTCACAGAATGTCACATTTTACCATCATCTATTTTTGTCTGTTCCTCCTGAGATCTGTACTTTTCTGGCAAAAAGCTGAGGATTGAATTCATCAGGTAATGACAAACACTTGAGCTTAAGACTCCACATCCTTAAGAATATTCACCATAATGCTAAATGTATCATTCTATGAACATCCTATGTTTGTAACAGGAATATTTTAAGTCTGTCCCTTTTTACCCCCCCCCCCATCATTTTAGGCATTGTCCAGATGTGATGCTCTGAGAGGTTGTGAGGTGGGATCACAGCTCAGGAGCCTGACTCATCCTGGGAAAGGACAGCTCATATATGACAACCGTAGGGGTGTCTGTCAAACAGTTGTGACTGTGCCACTGCTAGGCCAGTTAATGGGATGGATTCCATATCCATGTTGCCTGTGATTATGAGTATGACACATGTTTGCCTTGTAAAGCTAAGAGACCTATAGAGGGCATGTGCATAGTAAAGTACTGTTGCAGACATGTGTATTGAACTGCATGTGATATCCTGAATTAATAACATTCAACTGTGCAGTGTTCTGTTGGACAATAAGCACATTTGTGACTGATATCTGTAGTCACATACACATATACCTGTGTTATGTCAGCCAAACCATTGGCAGGTCTGTGAGCAATGACATTGTAACATAATAGCCTACTTATGACTGTTGGACATCTTCCAGGTTATCACAGTGATGTCAAACCCTATTGTGCAATCAACGTACTAATGTATGGTGCAGCTATATTAATAACGTATCAATACTGATGTCCCCTTTGACACACATTTATGTGTGACATTGTCCAGACTTACTGCTGTAACAGGCTGAGATGTATGATTGAGCAACAAGACTGTAACTACAGTGTGCCATACTAACATACAACATAAATGTATACCAAGTATCCCCTGAGCACATGTATGTATGCTTATGTTTAGCTGGAAGGCACAATACTGAATCACATGGATTTCAAGCATTCAGGTACATATGTTGTGCATGTTGCACATGTGTGTAATATCAGTGTCAGTGCATACAACAGATAGAAATCTGTACAGCTACTGGTTGTTGCAGTGCCCTGACACTAATATGGGTACTAGGGTAGGCATGATATTCGGCTATTAATCAGAGAAGTGTCCACCTGTGTTATGACCCTCTGTCCATGCCTAGCATTACCAGCTATATCCACAGCTATATACAGTGGATATCACAAGTGTACACACCCCTGTAAGAATGCCAGGTATGTGTGCTGTATGACAATCAGACCTCAGAAGATTTCATAATGTTTCTCATCTTTATGTGACCCCTAACCTGTACAATTCCATTGAAATACAATCAAAGGTGTTTCTATGAAGGTGACCAACTATTGCCAAGTGAAGATGTGCTATGATATTAGTGTCCAGACCAAGACAGATGAATGCTGTACCCATCTCAAGAGGAGCATACACAACACATCAGTTTAAGGGTGTGCACACTCCTTCAACAGGCTTACTGTACTGAGTATTATTTCCATATGCTTTCACAGACCTGATTGTTATGTTTTGAATTGAATTGTACAGACTTTAGGTCACACTACAGGTGGGAATTGTTATGAAATGAGTTATTGTGGTGTCATGTTCCAATTGCACAGATACCAGGCAGTGTATCAGGGGTGTGTACCCTTCATATCCATTGCAGCTATATGGACACAGCAGTACCTGACCTGTATATCCAGCGTCCACCAAAGTAGAGTAATCCCCTTTGGCGGACAGCAGCAATGCACAGTCCAAATAAGAGGTTGCAACATTGGCTGTACATGGACACATAGGTGCAAGCAACAACTCTGAAGCAAGTCCACCTATATCTGAGCAAGCATGTAAGTTCACAGGTGATGTCCTGTAAGGCTGACTATGACTATGAATTGGACATATCCACACCACCAAGGACAATTGCAACCGTGTCTCCACATATGTTGTAAGTCTCAGATGAAACAACACAGTTCACCCTGTACTGGAGGTAAAGAATACCTCATACACCCATGCCATGGATATAGGCATCCTGCATCACACAGGTTAGGTGGGAACATCAATACCCTGTCCACCCCAGTTGTACAGGGAAATATGCACATCAACCACACTCCTCCCCTCAGCAATGGTGAGCATGTACATATTGCCTACTGATGGCAACAACAGCATATCTCCATGGGGCAAAATAACATCATTCTCTGCCTCCTACATAACCTCAGGCATGTGCTCAGAGCTCCATCACACACCTCAGTAAAACACAGACCTGCCACCATCCACACAACATCCACACGGAAGATGACCCCTGACAACCCTTAACACTGAAATGAATGGAGATTAGAGGATTATGCAAGCAAGTGTCCAACATTGGGGAGAATAAGATAGCTCAGGGACAGGCATGTAATGCAAGCTGTATAGCTTTGATAGCTTGGAGGGTTTCGGTGTAGTGTGGAATATTTGCATGTAATATCCACCGTTGATGTGCATTTTGTCAACTGTATAAGGTCCTGTGACCTTTTTCCTGTTTATGCATTCCAGGTAATATGCAGAGTGCTCGCCTACCAGCATTCTCTGTTGGGGAAACAGACATCATCACCCACTATGTGATTGGGCATTATGCCCTGTCATTTGAACAGTGAGCAGAAGATGTGCGGGAGAGGACTGCCCTGTGGAACAGTGTAGTCCACAGGGTAAATGATGCTGGCCTACACAGCAGAACTTATGAACATGTGCAGCATCAGGCCACCGACCTCAAATGCCATGCCTGTCAATGGGCTGCTGCTTCAGTGAGGGAATGGCTAGCCACAGGTGGGGGCCCAGCCATCCAGCCCCCACTGACACCTACCAAGGAGTTCCTCACCACACTTGGGCCACACACCGAATGCAGAAGCCATGACACTGAGGGAAGCATTGCGGAGGTGGGCTGCACACACACACTGGATGAGGAGTGTGCTGGTAAGGGCCCACTGGGGATTAGTACATTAATGTATCAGACATACATGTATCTGTATTGTATCTACATGCATGTGTCAGGTCCAATTGCAATTGTGGATGGGGTTTTCTAATGCACAGAGGTGCACATCTATGGTAAGGACAGGACATTGAGTATTATTGCGGTTAATACTGTAGATGTGCAGACATGCTGCATCCATCCTGTACCAAGGCCACATGTGTGTCTGCTGACAATAACTCCCTCTCACAACTACCCAGGACCCTATGGTCTGCATATGGGACAGCAGCCTGAAGCTGGAGAGTATGACATTGTTCTGTTGTTGCCTGGCAATACCCCCAGCATGTGAAGTGCATGCAATTTACAATGCACACAACCATCAGTAATAGCTATATTGCTTTATGTAATAGATATATTGCTTGTTGTGCATGTTCACTTGTGCTGGGGTTAACTGTATTGCATCACAGTAGTCACCACTGGGGCCTATCTGATGTGAACTCAACATTCCTGTAGCATACCTCACAACTTTTCAGTGGCAAGACGTTTAGACAGAGGCCAGCAAATTGTGCTGGCCAAACGGCCTAAGATAAGGTCATGCGTGACATATTACTGGTATACAGTGGATATAAATTGTGTACGCACCCCTCTTATGATGGAAGGTGTTCCTGTTACATACTAATTAGGACCACGATATGACAGTCCACACCTCTTCTAGCCTTTAATGTGACCCATAACAGGTACAGTTCACTTCTAAAACCAAGCATCTGGACTCATGTATTGCACCTATAAGGCTGGCCACCTGTGAGGGTGGCAAACATCCTGTCAGCATGATGTCTCAGTCAGGTATGATACCTCATGCTGCAAAGTGTGTCAGTACACTCACTGTGGCCTATTTGGCTATAATATCACATACACAGGCATTTTTAAGGCACACAGACAACTTCCAATCACATATACATTTCAAACATTTGGATATCCCAGACACATCTGTACCGAAGACTGTACAATGATTTAACCTGCTGCATGTGAGGCAGATGCTGTTACCACACTATATAAAGTAATGGCAGTAGGAGGTGGTCACCAGCCATGTATGGTATACACATCAAAATTGTATAAGCCACACATGATATGATCCTCACACACACACCAAGAGTTTCCAGCATTAAGATTAGAACTCCTGCCTATCTAGGTATTCCTACTATAGTGCTATGGAGTTATCAGAAGCACCACAGAGCTTAGACATTTCCAGTTCTTTCACAGGGACCTCTAAGGTGGATGACATCAATAGGTCTACTAAATTGGAGTAAAGGGAAGTGTAAAGGGTAGTATACAGGTCAAAAATGGTATAAACCGGACAGTACATGATTCACACACACACACACACACACACACACACACACACACACACACACACACACACACACACACACTTTCCAGTATTGGGATTAGAACTCCTACCTATCTAGGTATGTCTATTATAGTGTGACACAGTTACCACACACACTACAGAGTTACTGAGTTTTCATATGGCCAAAGCTGCTGATAACCGGACAGCTGTGGTAAAGTATTACAGGTAGCAGACAGTCTGCCTTCTGTTCCACCTGATCATCATACTCGTTCTTTCTGTCTTGCACTTCAGCTAACATTAAGGTTTGGCACTTCACCAGGTTATTGTATCAAGACGTGTGGCACACCTGTGAGCTATCAGCAGTACTCATTCATCACAGATTTCGGCCCAGTACATACTAGTTATGTCCACCCCTACTGGCATGTATGAAGGGCAGTTATCTGTGTTTTCACCCATTAACCTGGTGCACTTGTCCATTCTGGGCCACTGTTGCCACTGCCGCATGTACACAGACAACCCTCCCCTCTAAATTCCAAACACTCAGACCTGTGAGGATTACCCTTATATCACCCAATGTGGACATATGCACTTTTCAGCAAAGACTGGACTAGCAGGTCAAGAGGATAAGATCAACACCTGCACCACACCATGTGGAACACGTAGCTCACCATAACACCCACTTTGACAGCCATGACGTACAGTGAAAAGCCACACACCCACCTTCCCAGAGGCACTCTATGGACATCTACCCAAACAGCACAGACCAGTAAGGCAGACACCCACTTAGACACCACGACATGGCACATGCCAAGGGACACATATTTTGCCTACACAGTGTGCCCCCAACCTAAGCCCTTAAGGCTAACCACCTTGCACAATACAGTGATCATGGGTAACTCAATAATGAAGCACACACATCCCACTCACTAAGTTGAATATGTAGCAGGTAACAACCAAATATCAGTCACATGCCAGCATCTAACACGTGACACAGCCAGTCATGTCACTCCACAACAAGTACTAGTATTACTCCGTATCCATGTGGGTGTGAATGACTTGGGACACACCTCCCTGGATTACGTGACAGGAGATATGGTTGAATTCTCTGATTATGTAGTCCAGGCAGGTGTGACTGTAGCCCTGGGCAGTGTACCGCTATCACCAAGAATGATGCTGTGATACTATCAACAGATGATTGACTGTAACATTGGCTTATGTGTTATGTGTCATTTTCTGGGGCTCCAGGACCTCTCTGCTTGGGATGGCATGACTGACAGAACCCAATGACTTGCCATGGATGTCCTACATTTGTCACCGCTGGGTTGCCAGGTACTGGCTAAGTGTCTTGCCACCCCTATGGTGCCTTATTAGGCAGTGTTCCTAATGTTATTACCACCATAAAAGCTACACATGTATGCAATCTGAGGGTCATGCTGCTCAACAGAGGACATCTAACTGTCAGGATGCAGTTACTCATAGTAGTCGTTGGAGTGGAGGACACATGTCTGCTGTAATAGAAAGGTGGTTCACAGCAGCAGACAGCAGACCTATAGTATCAGGCTATGATGCATTCTACAGCTGTCAGCCCCCAAACATGGACCACATCACACCTCCACAGGTGGTGTTGTCTCCATATTCATTATGGATAGGAACACCTCCAGACTAGTATCCCATCATAATGCATTGGAGATGCATCCGGTACAACTGCCTTGGAGTAATAGTGCAATCCAGACCATAGCCTGCTATGGGTCCACATCTATGTTCCTAGACTGTCAATGAACATTCCTCAACACCCTGCCATCTCTGATGGTTAAAAGCAACAATGACATAGTACAGGTCTTCAACTACCCCTCCATCACCTGGGGAATGTAGCCAAGTGCCAGTACAGTGGCCCAACATTTCTTGGATTCATCATTTCATTGCCCTAGACCAGCTCATACTGACCCCTGGTAGAGGATACAACAACCTTGACCTTTATTAACCACTTAAATATGGGACCGTTGCTCATTCCCAGATGTCAATCCCTGCATGGTGAGATTCACACAGGCTGTAATCAACATGGAACTCAACATGTCAGCCACACCCCGCTAAAGATAACCACCTGGCAAAACCTCTCCAAAGCTGACTTTGCAGCAATGAAAACAGGGGTAGATGTCTTCACTGCACCCATGGCAATGGGAAGTAGCTGCATGACTGTGGAATCATACACATAGGCACTGTACAAACAGGTACATGAATGCATGGTACTAGCCAGAGCCAACAGAACCCAGACACTGTCCTCCAAACACTGGGAAACAATGTGATAGTCTCCTGCCATTACTAAAGTGTACATCAGAAGGAGGACACTGTTGCAGGGGAAAGGTGGTGTCCAGTGACTGTTGAACTCCCTTATTAGCCTCAAATACAACTTTGGATCCCTCATGGAATCCCCGACAGGCATCTATGGCAGCAGAGATGCAGCAGACACTGACGACAGTCACAACAGCCTTTGATAGTTACATCAACAACTTCCACAGCGTTAAACCCAAGTGCTGTGAGTTATGGCACAAAGCTAATACCTATTCAGAGACAACAGATATTGGCCACAGTCTTGGCAACACATTCATTGCCAGCTTTACACCTCTCTCCCCCCACAAGTGAAGTGCTGAGTGAATGTGTTCCCACATGCTGTATCCCATTTCTCTTCTAGGCATCTGTGTTTCACCGGGATGTGGCCTTGCAGCAAGGCCACAGGGTATGGCAGTTTGGTGACACATCCACCATGTCATAGGCAGGGAACAGTATGTGCATGGTAATCCCTGGTCTGTAACACAGTGATTGCATATGCATCACAGATTATAGGGCTGAGGATTGTACAGCATCTGTTGTAGAATGGAGAATGGTACATGTTCTGGTTTGGACTCTCCTCAGATTGCTAATAACCACAGCCACAGGGGATATTCATCAACCATAGGTTCATTGCTTCATAGGTGTGTAATAGGTGAATGGACCTGAAGGCTCTACAAGGCTATCCCAAGGGAATACCCTGGCATCAGGCCACATGACAATAGTCCCCACTGTGGGTCAGGAGTATAGTCACTGGAGTGGTCCCCAGGGGTTGGTATTGTATTCCTCATCCACTCATCCAGATTTCTATTGTGGGCGGCCATAATGTGCACTGCTTCCCATGTATGTGATCTATAATCCATAACATGGACAGTGTCTGGGTTGCGCACATGTCCCACAAGCATGTTCTTTGACATGTGGAAGTGTGCTTGAGGTCTCTGGGGCATGTTGTGTGGACAGATTAGTATCTTCTGATGTAGCATTCCTGACATCATTTGGTGAGACCTGGCTATGTAACTGAGATAGTGACTGCACCTACATTGACAGTATGATATGGGTGTTCAGTGGTGTTAGTGGCATCTGTCCATACAGGGCATGTATAAGGCATGTTATTCCCTTTGTGGGGTAGATTTGCAGACTCTACAGTTGTTGCAGGCATCCAGTGGGGAACATGGCAAAAGGGCCACTGTATACATTGATTGGGCTACTGAGGGGATGGAACAGGGTGCCATGTCCTTTTACTTGTTGGATAACACATAGTCAGGAGATGAAACACATTAAAGTACATTCTGACATCAGTGGCACTGTTGTAGTCAACAGGCATGTAGTCCACTACAATCACACTGTGGGTACTATCTGTGAGGCAATATGCAGGGGAACTACCAATATAGTGGTTGTTGCCTAGCCAAGTGTGTTTGTGTATGGTACATGGGTGGAGAGTGGTCTCAGAGTAATAGAAGGGTTGCCTATATTGTTCACTAATCCATACCGTCATGTAGTCATTGCACATGACACTAGACATTTAGGGCTGTGGATTGTCTACACCAACCTCTACGGTGTTTGACAACTGTTGGTCTTGTAAAATGTGGACATTGCGACATATACTAGGTACTCAACATAATAATTTAGCAAAACCCACCCCTAATGGATCCTGTTATTACACAGTCACACAGACCCCCACACAGGATACTGAAGACAGACACACACACACTTGCCAGTATGGAGTTTCAAACCTCTACCTACCTATGTATTGTTACTACAGCGTACCACATTTATCGCATGCGCCACAGAGCTTATAGGATGGATGTTGTCCCAAGGTACTTCTAAGGTGAGGAACATCAACAGCCCTTGTAAACACTGGCATTGGGTGATGTAGTGGGTGAGAGATTCCAAAAAATATTTTACCCTACACACATTTACATTTGTCAGGGGTGAGATTTAAACCTCTACCTAATTATCTTTTTGGACCACTATATTACTCATTTACCTCATGCACCACTGACCTTACATGGTTTAGGGTTGCCAACAGGTACTTCTAAGGAGGATGATATCTGCAGAACTGCTAAAGTCAGGCACTGAGATGTGTACTGGTTGTAAATGGGGCCAAAATCTTTGAGGCATGGCCATGCATATGTACATACACAAACCCTTACCAGGCATAAGATTCAAACCCATACCTATGGTAGTTATTACTACTACATTGCTCCACATTTATCACACACGCCATGGAGCTTACATGTTGGAAAGCTGTGCTAAGGTATCTTTGAAGGTGAGTAACATCAGCAGCAGTGCTAAAGGAGGGGGAAAGGGAAGTGTTGTAAGTTTGAATGACCACAAAATCAGATCTCTACAAGGATACACACTCACACAAACACACACATTTACACAGTTTCCAGGATCAGGATTGGAACTCCTACTTAACTAGGTTGTTACATTACAGTATTACACAGTTATCACAAGCACCACAAAACGTATATGTTGGAGAGCTGTCCAAAGGTATCTTTGAAGGTGAGTGACATCAGCAGCTGTGCTAAAGAAGGGTTAAGGGAAGTGTTGTAAGTGTGAATGACCACAAAATCAGGTCTTTACAAGGATACACACATACTCTCTCACACAAACACTTACACAGTTGCCAGGTTCAGGCTTGGAACTCCTACCTAACTAGTTTGCTATGCTATAGTATTATGCAGTTATCACAAGCACCACAGAGCTTATATGCAGGCGAGCTGTCCAAAGGTATCTTTGAAGGTGAGTGACATCAGCAGAAGTATTGAAGGAGGGGCAAGGGAGATTTAATGAGTGTGAATGGCCTCAACCACATTCATCTAGAAACATACACTCACATGCAACTTTACATTTGACAGGACTGAGATTACAACTGCTACATGGATACCTATTTGTACTGTAGTGTTACACATTTATCACAAGCAACACTGACATTATAGGGCTAAGGGCTAACCAAAGGTATTTCTACAATGAATGACATCAGCACATCATGTGATATAGGCCAATGGGATGTGTAGTGGTTGGGACAGGTCTCATAATGGAATTCTCTCTGTAGCTGTCTGTCTTTCTCTTCCCCACGTCTGTGTGTGTGTGTGTGTGTGTGTATGTTTGACATATTATATTATGTTAGCCTTAGATATGTGTGAGTATTCCTATCCAATGTGTGTGTGTGAAGTATCAATGGTGTACAATTTGGTGTGTGTGCAAAGACAGCTGTGAATAACCAATATCTGTAGTCCACTGTGTTGTGAGACATGGGTTTCATTTCTCTAAGTGTAGGAGCATGCCCAGTATGACCTTCTATATTGAGTGTATGCATCCATTCCAGGGAGGGTTGGACTCCAGTTCAGGGTTTTGGGTTCTACAGCTACACCTAGCAAACTGTTTCTGCAGGATATCTGTAGATAGGTTGCCAATATGGAGACTCAATGGGCTTAACATACAGGGGATACTGTAACTACTGCTGTCTGTGCTGCTTGTGTGACATGTTTGGTTGTAGCATAGATTTTCTGACATATGTACTGTTTTGCACTGTGATGTGTCATGTCATCAACTACTGACAGTTATCATTCTTTGCTCACAGTTATTTACTGGGAAATACAAGATGAATGAAGCTGAGACTAATATTCTGAGGCATATAGACTACACATTCTGGCTTACACTTGCCATTGTGGAGGGGTAGCTACAGACAATAAACTACTGGTTCTGTGTAAATGGTGCAGCACCTTGTTAGTATGCTGGCTGGGGTTCCCCTCCCGGTGCTTTTCTCAACTTCACAGAATGGCCATATCCTGCTGGGGCCATACCTCTCAGCTGTACAGACACACCAAGGTTATCCAGAGGCAGGACTCATATATTTGGTCAGTTTACCTTCACATTGTGGTTTACAAGCAGTTTTGTGGCTATTTATTCATGGGTTTACAGTCGGGAGTAGTATGAGCAGACATTAGACTTTCAGACTTCACACACACTCAATGACATCCATGCTTTTATACCTCCCCACTCTGTTATTCTCTCCTCCACCTAACATTATGTAAGCAATATCTCAGAGGTATCTCTATAGTCGGGCCTTTATCCCAGTAGTATTTATGGCCTGATTCACAGTCTTTGCAGTAGGACATGGGGAGACATGCTACTGGCATTTGGAAATAACAACACCAACCAGGAAATTGCTTCATCACAAAAACGAACCACACAGCAACAGCCACTGAAAAAAGAATGTATTCCTCTAGCGCCTCGGCAACAGTAAGCCTTCAAGGAGTAACATACAAAACTTTAAAAAACATTTATATACTACCAGCTCTACTCACTTAAACAATTAAACAATTAATTAATTAAACATTTAAAAACTCATATACCATTTTTAAAATAACATACATCAAATTTACTTCACACTTTTCCGACAACAGTCCGTATTCAAGCCCCTTGGAATCAATGTATCATACTTTAAAATAAAAATTGTTTATTTCCGTAAAAGCATCAACTTATACATTTCTTTATCCAAATATTGCATATTAATTTGTTCCAAAACAGTGGCTTTCAAACCCTCTACATTCCCATCATGGCATTTATTAAAATGAAGAGCCAAAGGGCTCTCCATTTTATTTACTCGAATATCTCTCAAATGTTCCAACAATCTTATTTTAAACATCCTTTTCGTCTGACCTATATAGAACTTATTACAACTACATTTGATGGCATATATAACACCCTGTGTCCTACAATTAAATATTCCATTCATTTTAAAACTAATATTATTAATATACAAAAAAGAATTAGTAATATAAGGACAACCACTGCATTTGCCACAGTGTTTCGTCCCACTAGAATAAATTTGCTGACGTAATTTAATATCAGGTCTCTGAAACTTAGTGTGTACCACCAAATCTTTAATATTCCTTCCTCTCTTATACGAAAAAATTAATTTTTTATTTGTAAGACCATCAAGTTCTATAAAATTTTTAAGAAATTCCCAAAAATGAAAAATACAGTGTTCAATACTATCACTTAAAATATTATATTTAGAAACTACAAACAAATTTTCCTCTCTGTCATCACCACTTTTTCAACTTATATTAATTTTACTATTTCTATTATATCTATTATTAAGTACTTTTTGAACACTTTTATCTATGACTTTTATGTCAAATCTTCTACTTTTAAACATTAACTTTGTTTGTTTTAATTCATTATTAAAAATGTGTTCTCCATTACACAGTCTGGAAATTCTCAAAAACTCTCCAATAGGCAAAGATTCTATAGTATGTTTGGGATGACAGCTATTTCCCATTAAAAACTCATTTACTACCCCAAACTTTCTATGTATACTAGTACTAATGTGTTTTCCTACTGTTCCACATAAAGTGATATCCAGAAAGGAAACTTGATGGCCAAGTTGCAAGCCATCAAAAGTTATATTGAATCTATTGGTTTGAATATCTTCCACGAAATTTTGTACTAAATGATTGCCACCTTCACATAAAAAAATCAGATCGTCTATGTATCTAAAATAAAACTTTACATAATCTTTAAAAAATAATTTATCATAAATACATTCTCTTTCAACCAGACCCATAAAAATATTTGCATACATGGGTGCAAAAGGTGCACCCATGGCCCTACCTTGGATTTGGTGATACACTTGATTTTCAAAGTAAAAAAAAATATTTTCTAAACAAAATTGTACTAAATCCAAAACATAATGAGTAAGTGGGCTATTGCCCATCTGATGCAACAAAGATTCTAATCCAAAGACATGTTTAATATTAGTATAAAGACTTCTTACATCTAAAGTTATCCAATACATATTTTTCGGCCACACAACATTTCTTATTTTGTCTAAAAAATTAAATGAATCCTTAATATACGATGGAAGTTGTTTGGCTTCCTTTAATAATACGCCATGCAGGATAACCCCCAAATTATGTAAGAAATATTTACTTGCTGCAACTATAGGATGGCCTGGTGGATTTATACTATCTTTATGTATTTTGGGCAAACAATAAAAATAGGCCGGACTTGTCTCATTTACCATTAATTTACTTTCCACACCCTTTTCAGACCAATAACCCAGTCTTAAACCCTTATGAATTAATGATATATAATCTTTCTTAGCTTGTTCAATAACCCCAATATTCACTATTTTATAAACTGTCTTGTCCTCTAATAGTTCAAGACACATTTTTAAATATTGAGAATAGTGAAGTATTACTATTTTGTTGCCCTTGTCTGAGGGTTTAATAACGAGTTCCCTTTGTTTAGAAAACTCAATCAAAAACAACCATTCTTGTTTAGACAAATTATATTTTACATTTTTCAAATTAAAACTTTTAAATAACATTTCTAATTCAAACTGAACCATAGCATGAAATTTTTTTATGCCCTCATGTGTAAACGGTGGCATAAATTGACTCTTAAAGATCACAGCAGAGGTGTCAATAGGACAGTAAGCATTTACATCACTATTACAGGAGACAAAAGAATCAAACAGCTCACTTTCAAATGAATGTTTATCTGTGCTAAAAGTATCATCATGGCACACTTCACTAACACCGCTAAAGAATGTACGATGTTCAAAATAATACCACAGATGTAATTTCCTAACAAATTTATACACTTCTAGTTTACACTCATACAACTGTGGAATAACAGTGGGTACAAACTTCAACCCATGAGTTAAAGCACTAAGCAAGGACTCATTAACAGACAGATCAGATATATTCACAATATTATTACATTCAAAAAGTCTATTAATACCACTTTGTTCTTTTGTTGTCTCGCCATTGTCTATATTGTCCCCCTCTCTGTTGTTCACGGTCCGAATACCCTCTTTTCCATGGTCGACTATTCTCCCCTTCATAACAAAAATTATCAAAGAGATATTGTTCATTTATGGGTGATGGTAAAGGTGGAAAATTGTGAAAATCAACATTCTCACTTTCACATCTTTCATTACCTTTAGGGAACGCTTCCACGTTGTTATTACTAACAAGTATCTCTCTCGAAGAGCCCGCCCCCCATAAGAAGCGGACTTTAGAGCGTGACCTCTGATTGGCTGATCTAAAAAACGCTGTTCCTTTTTCAAAATCCCGAATATCTCTATGAATTTTATACATTTTCTGTTCAAGGACTCTCTTTTCATAAGCACCAAGTTTATCCTGAATGTCACATAAACAAGATTCAAAACGAACTTTTTCCAACAAAGCCATTAGACTAGTACACACACTAGAGATATCTTTTTTAGTCTCAGCCAATTTAATGATATCTCTGTCTATAAGAATACTAACCCATTCTTTAGAACATAAATGGGCTGCTTTTCCCATCTTTGCCTGAAAATGTTGTCTTCCGAAGAAGTCATATCAAACGGTTGTGAGGGTAATTTGATCGCTCTCAATCCACTTGGCACAATATCTAAGTCTAAATATCTCTGTAAACTAGTATAATTGTAGTAAATAGTCATTTCTTTGTTCATCAAATTAGTCAGCTTAGAAATCAAGGTTTTTACCTCAGTCGGATACTCAAGGGAACATTTGCCAATATTAGCAAATGGATTAACAAGCCGCTTGCTGCGAGTTTCTGCTAAGACACGTTCCCAAATAGGAGCAGCAGAGTTATCTTCATTTATTTGTCTGTCCAACCGGTCTCTCTCACGTTCCACATTAGAATTCAGAAAACCATCCATAGTACGCTGAGAGGAACCGACACTGTCCTCTCTAAAAATCCGTGGAATATTAAGAGCTGGATCACTGGCCATCCAAATGGAAATAACAACACCAACCAGGAAATTGCTTCACCACAAAAACGAATCACACAGCAACAGCCACTGAAAAAAGAAGTTATTCCTCTAGCGCCTCGGCAACAGTAAGCCTACAAGGAGTAACATGCAAAACTTTAAAAAACATTTATATACTACCAGCTCTACTCACTTAAACAATTAAACAATTAATTAATTAAACATTTAAAAACTCATATACCATTTTTAAAATAACATACATCAAATTTACATCACACTTTTCCAACAACAGTCCGTATTCAAGCCCCTTGGAATCAATGTATCACACTTTAAAATAAAAATTGTTTCTTTCCGTAAAAGCATCAACTTATACATTTCTTTATCCAAATGTTGCATATTAATTTGTTCCAAAACAGTGGCTTTCAAACCCTCTACATTCCCATCATGGCATTTATTAAAATGAAGAGCCAAAGGGCTCTCCATTTTATTTACTCTAATATCTCTCAAATGTTCCAACAATCTTATTTTAAACATCCTTTTCGTCTGCCCTATATAGAACTTATTACAACTACATTTGATGGCATATATAACACCCTCTGTCCTCCAATTAAATATTCCATTCATTTTAAAACTAATATTATTAATATACAAAAAGGAATTAGTAATATAAGGACAACCACTGCATTTGCCACAGGGTTTCATCCCACTAGAATAAATTTGCTGACTTAATTTAATATCAGGTCTCTGAAACTTAGTGTGTACCACCAAATCTTTAATATTCCTTCCTCTCTTATACGAAAAAATTAATTAATGTCAGTTTACCTTCACATTGTGGTTTACAAGCAGTTTTGTGGCTATTTATTCATGGGTTTGCAGTCGGGAGTAGTATGAGTAGACATTAGACTTTCAGACTTCACACACACTCCATGACATCCATGCTTTTACACCTCCCCACTCTGTTATTCTCTCCTCCACCTAACATTATGTAAGCAATATCTCAGAGGTATCGCTATAGTTGGGCCTTTATCCCAGTAGTATTTATGGCCTGATTCACAGTCCTTGCAGTAGGACATGGGGAGACATGCTACTGGCATTTGTCAACATGGCCTTGCATTTGTTTTCTGTTTACTGTGTTTGGTTGTTAGTTGGGAGCCCCTGACATTTCATACATTGGCACTATGGGTGAGGCATTGGCCTTTGCCAGAAGACTGTAGGCCATTTGGGAGTGCTGCAGGCCATCTGTTACTGCATTTCTACATGGGATCGTGGGCGGGGGGCACACCTGCAGACTTTAACATTTGAAATGACTGTGCTGGTATTTCAGATACTCTGTTGGCTTCCATTTCATATTGTATTGTGACCTATCATGCAGACAGGAGGCATATCAGTAGAGTACACATGTTAGATCTTAATGCCATATATTTCAGTTTCAGATTTCTTACCCTTCAGAACTAGAATGCAACTGCTAGGCCTGTTGTAGTGTGTCCGTGTAGGTCTGGTGGGGGGCTGCTCACCATTACCATCATTTAGGAGCCCTGCCCCATGCTGTTCCTGCTGCAGCTGTTTCCGCAGGCTCATATTGTGTAGCCTGGCACATACTATGAACATTTGTGTACATGTACCTGGAGAGTACTGCAAGGCTCCACCAGATATGTCAAGGCAGCGGAACCGTGACTTGAGCATCCCAAACACACTCTCTACAATGAGCCTGGTTTGTGCGTGTGCCTCATTATGGTGTTCTTGTTCAGGTGTGTGTGCATTTCTGATGGGTGCCATCAGCCACTGCTCCATTGCATAGCCAGCATCCTCCATTAGATGGCCATATGGGATGTCCCCCCTGGCAAATGCCTGATACAGCTGCGAGCAATGCCAGATGTGTGAGTCATGATAGATTCCAGGGCTGCCAGCACAAACATTCATGATAATGCCCTGGGCATCGCACACAACCTGGCGGTTGATGGAGGGGAAGCCCTTGTGGTTTATGTAGACCCTACCTCACTCACCGGGTGGTGCTTTGATGTGGATGTGCATGCAGTCTATAGAACCAACTACCTCAGGGTATTCTGCTATACGGTGGCAGAGATGCATACGTGTGGTCATTGCCTCACGGGCAGTGGGGAAATATATGTGCTCACTGGCATGTTGTGTCAGGGCATCCAGAAACTGGTGGAGTACCCTGGATGCTGATGCCTGTGAGACTCCCTTGATTTCCCCAGTTGGTCTTTGGAAGGTACCTGTGGCTAGTTTTCTTAAGCCTAGACATATATTGGTATCCACTGGGATGGATTCCCCTCTATTAGTTCTATGTGTAAGGCATGGCTGGCACAGCTCAATGATTTGCTGTAGAATGTCCCTGTCCACCCTATAGCACTCTACTATCTCCAGCTCATGTAGGCCCTGGTAGGTTACCCTGGGTCTGTACATTCTTCTCCTCCTCCCCATTGTGGGTTGGTTGTCAGCATTCTCCTCCTCACCACCCTCAGTCTCTAGCACATATTGATGGAGTAAAGCAGCAGCAGCCTCTAACATTTTTAGTTAGTTTTGCCAATTAAAAATCCCCCATCTGTGGACACCAGTCATGTAGAGTTTATGGGAAAAAACAGTTTGTAGGGTGTTTGCATAGTTTATATTAGTGTGCTGGGCTGCTGCATGTGTAATTGGCTGATTCTGATACATTATTTATTTTATTTATTTATTTTATTTTACATTTGTTTACCGGGCTAGTCCAACTGGATATATGTCCATTTTCAGTGGAGGCCTGGGGAGAAAAGCTCCACTACAAACTACTAAACAATTTCAAGATATACATCAATATACAGAAATAGAGGGGAAAAAAAAAACATATGCAATACCTTTGAAACAGGTTGAATTAAATTTTGAGTAAAATGAAAAAACCTAGGATGGTAAAGAGAGAGAAAGGATAAGGAATATTTAATAATTAGTTAGAGTAAGTAGAAGAGAAGAAAAAGAATGGATGTTAAGGAGTCGTATAATGATGGAAAAAAGAGAGCTAACCTGGGTTATGACAAGAGCATAGCCAGTGGATATTTAGGAAGGATTTTAGTTTAGTTTGAAATTGGGAGAGTGATGTTAGGGATGTGAGTTCCTGTGGTAACTTATTCCATATTTTGCCAACTGAGTTGGAAAATGTGGAGTCACCTGCTGAGTTTTTGGATCGGGATGTTTGGACTAGTATTTTGTTGGTGGAGCGTAGATGCCTCTGATTGTTATAGGGTGTTATGAGGGAGGAGAGTATTGGGGTGTTTTCAGGGTGATGTAGGGCATTATGGGCAATAGTGAGTTGATAGTATTGTATGAGGTGTGGTAGTTCCAGCCACCCAAGCTTTTGAGATTTAAACAATGATGAGTTCTATATGGAGAGGCAGTTGCAAATCTGGCAATATTATTATATGATGAAGTAAGTTTGATAAGATTATGTTTAGAGAGATTTGTGTATATGGAGGAAGCATATAAAAGAGTTGAGATTAAGTGAGTTCTGGCTATGGTAGTTTTGGCTTCAGGAGTAAGAAAAGATTTGATTCTATAGAGAGCCTAGTTTTCTGTTGGTCGATTTTATTGTAAGATTAATATGATTGTCAAATTTTAATTGGTTATCAATAGTGATACCCAAGAGTTTTGTTGTTTGGTCAGGATAGATAATGGTTCCATTATCAGATATTAGTGTAAAATGGATAGAGGTCGACAAGTGGGTGGGTGAAAAAAGCAAGAGTTTGGTTTTCTTGGGGTTAAGGAGAAGGCAATGATTAGAGAACCATTGTTCTATAGTTGAGAAGGTGTTTTGTGTGAGAGAGTGAAGTTCTGACTGTGTTGAGGCTGTACAAATGATGGTAGTATCATCTGCATATTGAATACAAGTTGTTTGTGGAGTAGCTAGATGAAGTTCATTAATGAAAATGGAAAACAAGAGTGGACCTAAAATAGAGCCCTGAGGGACTCCTATAGTGGTGGGGAGAAGATCAGAGAGTTGGTTGTCCCATCGAACTGCTTGTTTGCGGTTGTCTAGGTAAGATGTAAACCAGCATAGGGCAAGGTTATCTAGAGAGAAAGATTTTAAACGATGGAGAAGAAGCTGGTGATTTACCATGTCGAAGGCTTTGGACAGGTCTACGAAGAATGCTGAAGAAGGAGTATTATTGTTACGGTTTTTATTAATTGAGTCAATGAAGGATAGTAAGGCTGTACTAGTACTATGGTATTTTCGAAACCCATGTTGGCAATTAGCCAGGAGTTTGTGGTCTAGTAGGTGATTTAGTAACTGTTTGTGGATACACTTCTCCATAATTTTTGCAAGTGGAGATAGTAGTGCTATTGGGCGGTAGTTAGAATACTTGGTAGAGTCACCTCCTTTAAAAAGAGGGATAATATAAGAGATTTTCCAGACTGATGGAATTGAACTTTCTTTTATTGTCCTATTAATAAGTATGGAGATGGGGTATGGGGTACATTCCACCTGCCAGCTATGCTAGTTCTTCTTGATTGCCTTCCTAGTGCTGTTTCCCCTTCTCAGTTCCTCCCTAGTTAAGCCCCGAGGTGCGCCACACATATCCAGTGCTCAAATGTAAACAGTGTTGCCATTTCCTCCTTTTTTTTTTTGTGTTTAAATCCCGGTGCACGGCGCACACACCCATTTAGTCTATATACCCAGTGCTCAGGCACATCTGACACACCCCCTTCCTTAGCTGTGCTTAGCTAAGAGCAAAAATGGGCCACAGAGCTCCAATGCTCTTATAGCAAGTATGACACACCCCCTTATGAAGTCATTCAGCTCTTACACTTGCACTGTTGCATTGCTGCACCTACACGGTTAGGTACAAGCTGATACTTTGAGGAAATCTGTGATTCAGTATAACTCCCCTCATTTGCATACCCCAGTGTGTAAGTAGTTAGTTACTGCACTTAAATGGACCCTTTCCCCTTGACAACCAGTGCTCCCTGGTATTGTTTACATTCCGCATGCCATTGCATATAATGGCTTCTTATTTTTTTTTTTTTTTTTTTTTTTTGGCAGGATCCCATTTGTGCGCCAGTGCCCCAAGCTTAAACAGCCATGATCGGCCAAAAAAAAAAAGTTTAATTTAAAAAAAATAAACTGTTATTAATGTCAATGGCCTTATATTTGGCCATTGGCATGTGTGTTTGACTGTAATACATGCATTCCATGAGCTGTCCTACCTCCGTTTGTTCAGATGCAGAAATGTATTCAGTTACTAACTGAATATATTTCTGCTCTGACACTGTTCCTGCATGGAGTCTGGCCAGTTTCATGGATCACAAAATCACCTAATTTGCATAGTTTTTACCAGCAAATGAGGTGATTTGCATCATGCACAGCTTTCTGTGCAGGAACAGTGTAGCGCCACTTGTGCACGTGAAAACGGCACTTTCCTGAATTGCTCCGCGGCCATTTTCTGTGCAGGAGCTCCTACACTGTTCCTGCATGGAAATCAGCTATTCATGAATCCCAGGGTTTGTCTTCTCTATAGTTAACAAACCACCCACCAGCCTCACTAGCTGAAACAGTACTAATCACCACCCAAATCCTTTCCGCCTCTAAATAGTATCTACCTCTTCTATCAAATAATACCCTGTAAAACTAAAAAGTTCCACATCAGCTGCTGACAACCCACCACCCGAATATCTCTGAATCACTGCAGATGCTATAGCATACTGTCTATTTATACTCATAAACCAGTCAATTACTGAAAGCTACATCCCTGCCATCTGGAAACACTCCCACATCATAATAAAGGGAGAAGATGCACTGACCTCTCTAATTACTGGTCTATAGCTGTTCTACCTGCATTCTCCAAATTATTTAAAATATGCATTTAGTCTCAACTCCTTTCCCAAACTGACAATAACAATTTCCTCTACAACACTCAACATGGTTTCCAACCTCACCACAGCAAAACTACTGCTCTGCTCAGTTTTATCAAAATCATAAACTCTAATAGAAACACCAGCAGCCTAGTATCCTCCCTCGTCTTAGACATCAAATGCTTTTGAAACAGTTTCATACCAATGCCTGCTCCACGAACTGCTCTTCTGGGACTCTTCCATTCATCCCTTAGCTGGTTCCACAGCTATGTCACCAGTAGACTCAAGGTTGTAAAATGGAACTAAGATGTCTCCCCCTTTCTGTCTGTCTCTGTTGCCACATCTCAGGGATCTGTCCTAGGCCCTTTACTAATAAACACATCCACTAATAGTCTTCCCAAAGCTACCAAAGAAGCCTTCATAGTACAATATGCAGACAGTGCCACACTCATATACTCTACATCAAATCTATCGCTACTCCACAGATGACCCATGATTTCTTTTCCTCAGTTGAGGCATGACTAGATGTCTACCAACTACTTTTAAATGCTAAGAAAAAACCAATTAATGGTGTTTTAACCAACATCTCTGTCACCACAGAAACAATCATTCAACATCAGATCAATAAATATCACAAGTAAAACACAAAGCTTCTTAGTGTTTTAGTTGATAGCATAAAGTATGATTAGCTCATCACTCAAGCCATCAAAAAAAAAAAAACTCAACAAACCCTTTCACACTGATTACTTTATGAATTCATTAGCAACATCTTATCTTCTCCCTTCACTTTTCTATGGAGCACCCACTGTAATTAACCTTAACTGCATATTAAAAATAAACTAGAGGTTTGTTACAATAAAATAGCAAGGTTTCAAGGGCACTTGAACCATATGGCAAGGGAGGGTACCCCCCATGTTTACAGCTGCAAGACCAGAGCCCAGGACCTAGAACCTCCATGTGTGTGTGTGGGGGGGGGGGGGTGTACCCTGGCCATGAGGCTTCAACAATTAAAAAAAAAAAAAAAAAAAGAAAAGAAAAAGAAACTCCATTGTGGCAGCATTTGTTTAAGGGGGGCCCATGGATGCATCACACCCCAATGTGGATGTAAATGCAGTCCACACTTAATGCATGGAATTTAATCTAGCTCTTCCGTTGAGTGAGGTAAGTACATGAGAGAGTGAGTTTTCTGCTCACATATGCTGCCCGACTACATTTGTTGCTGCCCAAGTGTTTTTACTGGTTCCTGTTTTCTTATTGCTACCAAAGTCATGCTTCCAGGTAAGGTAAGGAGAGTTTTCTTCTCATATAAGCTGCCCAATCACATTTGTTGTTGCCCTAGAGTTTTGCTAATCATTTTGCTGGTTCGTGTTTTCTTTTTGCTGCCATGCCAATCATTATTTTGCTGGCTGGTGTTTTCTTAGTGCTGCCAATCATTTTTATGGGGTTGGGTTGTTGCCCAGTTGTTTTCTTATTATTGCTGCCAGAGTGTTTTGTTACTGTGTGTGTTTTCTTATTATTTTTTGTGTGTGTTGTGTGTTTTCTTATTATTTGTGTGTGTTGTGTGTTTTCTTGTTATTTGTGTGTTGTGTGCTTTCTTATTATTTGGTCATGCATGTTTTCATATTATTTGTGTGTTTTCTTATTATTTGTGTGCGTGTTGTGTGTTTTCTTATTATTTGTGTGTGTTGTGTATTTTCTTATTTGTGTGTGTGCTGTGTTTTCTTATTATTTGTGTGTGTGTGTTTTCTTATTATTTGTGTGAGTTGTGTGTTTTCTTATTAGTTGTGTGTGTTTTCTTATTATGTGCCTGTGTGTGTTGTGTGTTTTCTTATTATGTGTGTGTGTGTGTGTGTTTTGTGTCTTCTTATTATGTGTGTGTGTTGTGTTTACTTAATGTGTGTGTGCATTTGTTGTGTGTTTTCTTATGTGTGTGCGTGTTTGTGTGTGTGTATGTGTGTTTGTGTGTTTTCGTGTGTGTGTGCATGTGTGTGTGTGTGTGTGTGTGTGTGTGTGTGTGTGTGTGTGTGTGTGTGTGTGTGTGTGTGTGTGTGTATGTGTGAGTGTAAAAATGCCCCAGTTAGGTATACCTGGTGGTTATTGTTATTCAGGCTCAAACCCTGCACCTTAGGTACAAGAAACAAAAGCCTGAATTCTCTACCCATACCACCACTTGTCATTGACTCCATAGCTCTCAACTGACTAGATTTCTACAGAATATTTGGCTCATACTTTTGGTCTGTTCTTAAAATTTGTGTTTTTTCGGCAAGTCAGTGAGAAGTGAATTCACTAAATAATGATAGCCCTTTAAGTTTCGGTCTTCCTATCTTTCAGGAAACACATGGTAACACAAAACACTTTATTCTAGCAACTTTCTAAGATTATATAAGCAGTGTTGAAAATGCGTCCGTAGTTCTGTGCCTTTGTCCCTCTCCAAGTAAATGTATTTTTCCAGACTTGCTGTGCTGAAAAGTTGAGAGATTTAGTTGAGTGTCAAGTGGATTTTGCAAGGAGCTGAGAGGTGCAGGGGAAGAGAAGTTTAGTGCTGCTTATACCAAGTCTGTTTGCATTATAATTAGCACAACAGGTAGTATACTTGCTTTTGATGCTGAAGGCTGTGGGTTCTATTCCCACAGTATTTAGGTGGATTGCTGATACTGTCCTATGTAGTACTTTAAAGGGAGTGGATGCTGAAGTCCTGTGAATGTCATCCTTTGGAGGAGTTGCCTAGTACCTATTTACCATTTATCAGTTTGCCATCTATTCCCTATTGCAGTATTTCTAGCTTATATTTTTAATGTAACATAGGCAATTTATTCTTCAAGGGCAACAGGCACTTTATTTGTAGATGAAACAATGAAATATAAAGTTGTTTGCTAGCAAAAACTTCTTCATTAGTTACAGATCCCTTTAACATGGAATTATTTAGATAACTTTTACTTCTGTAGAGATTTTGCATATTTACTGATATTGATGGATTGTAATGACAGAAGTATGAATGGCCTTTTATGGTTGAAATTTTCTGAAATGGGGTAGGTTTGTCATTATTGGTGCATACATTTTGTTTCATTGCTTAGTAGAAGACTGTTCAAAACTACAAATTTAAAACACATTCTAACAAGTGGTGCTGTATTATACAAGGAATTTAATTTAGTACAATCAGGAAGGTGAATCAAAGAACGCATATATGTATGCATGGCCCTAAATATATGTAAGGAGCCTATGGTTTGAAAACAGCCCAGAGGTAAGCTTAGTCCTCCACTGGCCAGATGTAAAATGAATGTGGGATTTCATGCCATTTCAATGAATGTGAGTTTCAAGGGCAGAGAAATGTACTGTTCATGCTAAGTCTGTTTTCATTGCAAGACTGTATTGTTTGTTTAGAAAATAGCTCAGTGTTTGTGCTATTTTATTTCAATATCTGTAATCATTGTAGAAGGAAATAAGAAAACAGCATGCATACTGATAGGTTTGAACAGTGTTTATGGCAACTGATGAAAAATAGCCAAGTAATGGAACACTAGAGTAGCTGGGGAGGAGGCTGCTGCTGGAGTGGTAGGGGGTTGCTGCAGGATGGGGCTGCTCTGGGAGGGGGGGGATCTATTACTCTGCCTAGGGCCCCATTTAACCATGATTCAGCTCTGGTATTTTGCACTATTTACTATAAATGATCAGAAGTTGGAATGAAACAACAAAGTGTCAGTTGTAAAAAATAAGTACTTTTATTCTGTGTTTGACAATAAAGGAAAGAAAGTGCTTATTTTTTACAACTGACCCTTAATTGTTTCATTCCAGCTTCTGATAGTTTATGGTTTTCACTGTTATTTAATAATTAATAATTAATAACAGTTATATTGAACATGTCAGTGCAGTTCTGTGGATTGTGGACCTCAACTGAAGTGACAGTAGCCCAACCAGGTACATTCTGGGCAGTCATATATGAAGTAACAGCAGTAAAAATAATGATGATGATGATGATAAAATAAGACTTAATGTAGGCAAGAAGCTGGAATAATGTTGCTGTTAGTGTGTTTTCAGAAGTAAGGGTCTATATTAGAACTATGAAAGCTCAGTTCAGTGAATGGCATTTTACATCAAAAATGCCGTTCAATGAACTATTACTGTAAGATCATGGTACAGTGAAGATCGTAAAACTTGTCCTTAATCACTATAGTATGGTCTCGGAGTTGGTATATATATAATTAGCAGGGGGTGTGGGTGCCAGCCCCCCACAAAAGTGAGTTTGACGAATGGCGTTTTCGATGTGAAAGTCATTCGCTGAACTGACTTTTTGTGGTTCTAATATAGACCCAGAAGTAATAGTTTCTTCCTTGCCTTAATTCATTTTATTTCAAAAGTGCAAGTTAGCCCTAGTTTTGTTAGATTTTAAAAGTCATGAACGAAACATTAATTTATTTAAAAGAACAATAAAAAAATACTGTAATTTTTATTCTGCTTAAAGTTATTAAAGCTTGTTTCCCGACTTTAAGCCTTCAGTTAGGTTATTTATTATTGTTATTTTCAAGTTGACTAGTTTTTGTTTCACTATATTGAACAAATGAAAAAAAATGCAACAGGTCGAGCTTGAAAGTGGTAAACAGCTTTTGCTCACAGGTCTTATTTAAACTTAAAACCTCATAGCTCAAGGGATAAAGCCAAAAACTTAATGGGTTGGGATAAAGATCAAAGGTCCAGAATCAGGGGCAGATTTTAAATATAACATTGTTCTTATATGCTTTGCTGCTAGAATAAAATGTTTTGCATTATGTTAGCTTGCATTTTCTGAAGGATATGGTCTAGATGTCTAAAACTCAAGTGTCTATCATTATTTAAGTTTTGCAATCCTCATAAATTTGCCAGAAAAATCACACTTATTATGAGGAATAGACCAAAAATATGACACAAAATCAGGGACAGTCAAACATATGCTCTGATCTTTCAAACTCTTAGGACAATAATTGGGAGAAAGTGTGTGAAAGACTCAAAATCATGGGCAAATTTTAAGCTTTACTCTTGTCACCAAAACAATGGATGAAGGTAAAACAGTTCACACCACATTACTTTGACCTGGCCAAGCCTTTTGACACAATCCCTTACTCAGGTATAATACAAAAGATGAATAATCTAGGAGCAGTGACTTACATCACTAGCTGGATTGCTAACTTGCTCACAGGATGTAGGAGATTAAAATAGGGGAAGTTACCTCTAGTAAGAGACCAGTCACCAATGGAGTTCCCCAGGGTTTAGTGCTGAGACTTTTTCTGTTTGGCATATACATCTCAAAAGTAAAGTAAAATACCAAATGGCTTTGGCCGACTAAGTTTCAGCTGACTGCAAGCTAGGTGATGTTATTAAATCCCCAAATACCTTAACCATCATGCAGGAAGGTTTGTCCAAAACAATAACTGGTGCCAGAATTAGGAATTGAAACTAAACTCCAAAAAATACTTTATCATATCCTTTGGGAAGTCATCTAATCCAGGGAACTGCCAAACTGACAATACCCCCTGATACCTGACCCATTTGGCATTTGGAATCTTGTGTGTACGGTGACCTAACTTTTGACCAACATGTGTCCAGAGTCATAAGAAAGTCTTTCTATATTGCACAGCTATTAAACAAATTGATTGCAAGTAGATCTAGAGATGTTATTGCCCCCCTTTACAAAGCCCTCATTAGGTAAATAATTTTGTATAATGCCCACTTTGGCATGTATCTGTCCAGATCCATGCAGCAATTAGAATACCCACAGAGATACCTTACTAAAAAGATACAAGTCCTAAACAACAGGTCCTGCAAGGACCACCTCAAAGATTTAGCACTACTCAGTATCCTACAGAGTGCTTAGTGGTGACCTGTGTCTGGCATACAAGGCATCCTCTGACCTAATAGTGATGTACCTACTGAACATCAGCAAGTCAAATGGCATCAGAAATACTTAGCCCAAGTATCTAAACTGAATGTTGTGGAGAGATTGATATACATCACAGAGGCTACCACTGTTCCAGAACAGACTATCCATTCAAGTAAAAGTGCAGCAAGTCACAAAACCAAGAAGTACGATGATTCCACAGAAAAGACCACCAACCAACGAAATATCCTGAAAACTGTCTTTAATAGACGTTTCTGAAATGCATCTTGTATCTAAGGATGGGTAATAGAAAATGTACTCCAGGTTTGCACATTATGCCACTAATGGATAGAGGCAGTTCCTAAATGCTGGATCCCTTACATGGGTCCCCTCAAATTATCTATGGTATGATCACAGTTATTCTCACTCAGCCTTGGGATAGCCAAACCAATCAGGAAATGTTAATTTAAGCACCAAAAGGGAAACTGGCTAAGTTTTAAATGTCCTCCAAGTAAACCTATGTTGTGAAAGTAAATAGTTTTAAAAGCACATTGCCTTTTTTAGATCACTAAGTGTCCCTCTCACCCTCCACCCTCCCCAGCCTTCAACAGTTTCCATTGCCTCTGCTAGGTTTGCATCTAACTTACCAAACCATTCACACCAATGCCTAGCACTGAAGCATCTACACTGGCTTGAGCTACCTACTAATCACCTTATCTACTCCTATCTGCTTAGTACCCATAAAATAATACACAAACCCAACACATGCCCATCACTACAATACATTCTTAAACACTACTTCCCTTCTAGAAATCGGCTTACAGAACAAATATCTCCTGACCAGGACCAAGTCTCATAACAATGAAGGTGACTCGCTTTGCTCAATCTATATTGCTGAGCAATGGAACTCCATCCCACCCACCCTAAAACAAAACAACATTGCCACACATTTCAAGCACAACCTAAAACATCATCTAACTTCCTCATGGCTATGGTCATACTCCCATCACAACAAAACCCTGTTTTTCTTCCACTGCCAATCTCTCTAACAATCACCCTCACTCTTTCATCTTTGCTATCCCTCTTTCTCTTTCATCCCAGCGACTGCTCCTCTAGGTAACCTACATCTTTAATCCTCTTCTACTAATACTCCTTCCTTAAACATCTCATCACCATAAATATCTACTGTTATTTCAACCTCTCCATTAACAGAACTTTTTCTACTTGTGTTTTTCTTGATTATTTCTGCTCATAACATTCCTTCTCCACTATTTTCTGTTTGTGCTCTAGTGACATTCTACCTCATTAATACTGAACCTAAGTGCATTATTATTATTGCTGTTGTATCTGCAGCTATTACATGTTAGCACATCTTTGACATATGTAAATTAATATAACTTCTAAAGCATATGATAAATGGCTTCACTATTTGTTTCAATACTACCTGCAAATAATGCTTAAAATGTTTATTTTTTTATTGTTGTTTATTGTAACTATATATTTTATGTAGAGTTTTTCTCCATGGGTCTGCACTGAAAATGGGACTGTGCAAAGTCAGACTTTCCCAGTAAGACAATAAATGAGTAAACAAATAAATATATATACATACATATACACACACACACACACATATATATGTATATATATATATATATATATATATATATATATATATATATATATATATATATATATATATATATATATGGGTCTAAGACACATGCTCGACTAGCATATGTCCGAATCACAAAACATTGAACACACATACACGAAAGCGCTTAACATCGAAAAGCGCTTCCGTGTATGTGTAGTTCAAAAAATATATAAATACGTTTCTGCAGGGAAGCTTCTCCCCCCTGCACCCCCCACCCCCCACTTTATCATTCTCACTCCGAGATCGCACTACAGTGGGGAAAAGGGAATTTTCCCTTACCCACACTGTAGTCCATTCTACGAAACAGACACACATACATGGAAGAGCATGTCGATGTTAAGCGCTTTTGTGTACATGTGTTTGATGTTTTGTGATTCGGACATATACTAGTCGAGCATGTTTCTGGATCCCATATATATATATATATATATATATATATATATATATATATATATATATATATATATATATATATAGGTTTTCTATCAAAATAATGAAACACACCTTACCATCAGTCACAAGGTTGAAGGTAAAGGTGCAAAAAGACAAAACTGCGAACAGAAATCCTGCAGAATCCGAAACATCAACATGTAGCTTGTGTTCGCAGTTTTGAGCATCAGTGTTTTTAATTGGATTGCACTACATTGGGGATCAGGAAAATTACCCTTTTCCTCACTGTAGTGCAATCTTGGAGTTAGAATATATAATTAGTAGGTGGTGTGGGGAGCGCAGCCCCCACATGGGTGTGCAGGGAAGGCTTGTCCTCCTGCAAATCAGTATAAATATGTATACCTTTACAATGGTGTTTTTTTCCAGATGGTGAGCAGTCCAGTAACTGCTGAATGATGATTCTTGCCTTCTGAATGAACTCACATTTTGAGCAGTCGGTTTGACAGTTTCCATTGTTCCAGTTCAGAGATGTGAACATTCATGGTTAGGGCTTTCATTATTTTGTAACTATATATATATATATATATATATATATATATATATATATATATAGAGAGAGAGAGCGAGAGAGAGAGAGGGCGCATGAGCTATTATAAACATACACATACATGATCATCAACTAGAGCCATATGTATGATTGCAATTATACACCTCAGAAGTTTGATTGTGATCCATGGATAAATACATAAAATAACTGCCACACAGGAATGCATCTTCTCCAGCCACTGCCACCTGAATACAGTGTTCAACCCAATGCAACCTCTAAAATACCCTCATTGTTTTGCTCAAGAATCAAACAGAAAGCTGAAAAACTGGGGAACAAATGATTGAAATCAGGTAGAGGCATCACTCTAAAACACTTTGCATTAGCATGCTTTTTCTGAATGCTATTGTCTGAAATGCAAATGACTATCATTATTTAGTGACTGCAATCTCAATGGATAGCCAGAAAAAAACTTTTCAAGGAACAGATCAAAATATGAGGCAAAATCAGAGACTTTCAGTAAAAATCAGGAACAGTTGAGAGCATCTATGCCCCCAATATTTGCATATATATTATACTGGCTTACATATATAAATTATAAAGACTTAAACTTGCTCCCATGCTCATCTCTTTGCACAAGCCTATTACTTTCATTTCTCATATTTAGTAAAGCTACCTCAAAGGCAACCTATGCTAATAGAAAAGGCTCCTTGATGCTTCATAGAGTAGCCCATTTTGAGCAATGTTCTACATTCTGCAAAAGGCAGGAAGACCTGTAATAAAGGGTAATAGCCTTATTCTCCACTTGCAGTAGATATAACACCAGGCTGTTTTTGGAGTAAGCTGATTGCTTCTTTGTTTTAACTGGGCTGCAAGAGTTCTTGAAACTGTGGACTGAGTTCCAAAGAGAACTGGAAGCTAGCAATTTTTCATAGAAAAATGTAAATAACAAAAAATAACAGTTTCTTTTTTTAACATTAGGGGCCTGCAGCTCACCAAATAATACCACGAGCCACCCCTGTTTAATGGCAGTAAGGTAATGCCTTCTCTCCTGATTTATTAGAGAAATTAAGGCATTTAGGCCAAAGATGATTAAAATAAACTTGTATGTTCTAATGTGTACACCAGTGTGGATGACTGTTACTATTTTTTGTTTTGTTTCTAGAATATTGTTAAGTTGGTAATTTTCTGTGTGAATGCATATATGTAGCTTTAATCGTTGTCCCTGCATTTGATTTGCATAATTATGTACTGAACCATGGTTCTTATTTAATTTTACATACAGTGAATGTTTTTTTTTTTTTTTATATCATATTGGAAGATGCTTTAATGTGTTGCATTCAATTTGCAAATGCACTCACTTTGTTAGTCTGAGCTTTTAACTTCTGAATAACCTATGTCTGAAATGTCTGAAAAGTTTATATACAGATCTATCTATCTATCTATCTATCTATCTATCTATCTATCTATCTATCTATCTATAGAGAGAGAAAGCGATATGTATGTATGTATGTATATACATATGAGTATATGCTGAATTATAGGAATGCAAATGCATAGAAAATGAAATTATTGATGCCAGCTGTCTGAAATTCAACATATGAAAAAACTAAAAACAAACTAAAATCAATTAGAAAAGGAGACATAATGTTTCCTTTCACAATCAGAACACCAGAACACTAATACAAATTAAGATCACATTTGTCTAAATAGTGGAATTGTTATGTAAAGTCTTTTTGAAAGGTAAAAGGTTAACATATATTTGTAAAGAAGGCAAGGGAACTTCACCTATGCCCCTTTTACTATCACTTGATAAGTAACAATAACCCTGTTTCTTACCTTTCAAAAACCTTTTTTTTGTAACACTGCGTCTAATGCAGACAGCTTGGACACATAAAGAAAAAAAGATATACTATACCACAACTATGTCCTCACTTATCCAAACCTTAATCTACCTATACTTGCACAAACACTCATCTCTTAATTCTGAAACTTTTTGAAAATCTAACGGTTTCAGCATTACTTTCCCAAACCCACACTTAACTTACCCATAAGCACTCACTGCTCCATTCATTTGAAACATTTAAATTCCAGTGCATGCAGCAATCAGCCACATTTCACAGTCATTCACTTCATTGATCACAGCTGATTCGATGAAGTGAATGACACCAATGCATATATTTGTGTGTATATATATATATATATATATATATATATATATATATATATATATATATATATATATATATATATAAAGATAATACACAATAGCTATAAATATAACTATATATAGTTCATAGGTTCATAGGTTGGTACTAGGCTATCAGCCGTAGGGCCTATACAAGCCTAGCCATAACAATTCCCTGGCTATTTCTTCCCACAATGTTTACTTCCCTGGACCCCTGTCTAACAGGGTGACTGACATGATCCCCGGGGTGAATTTCCTATCTCCCATCCAATCATCAAGGTTCCTTTTGAAGAGAGCCAAAGAGGCGCTCTGCTTGACATGTATTGGCCGTCTATTCCAGAGTCTGGGAAGTTTCTGGGTCAGGAACCTATCCCTCCAGCATGTTTTGTTCATTGTGATGACAAGGTTTAGATCTCTGGAGCATGTGGCTATGAGGGATTGGGATTTCTTTAAGTGTAGCATGTCCCACAACTCTGGGTTTGACATGGCCTTGTATGTTAATCAGAGATTGCCTCTGAGTAGACGATATGTGACAGAGTATAGCTGGAGTTTTTTTAGACGGTCAGCATAGGGCATCTGCTTTAGGCCTGTGATTCTTTTAGTGAGGTATTTATGTGGCCTTACTAGTTGTTGCAGATGTCTTGAGAGGTACATATCAAATGGGGCGTTGTATTCTATAATGGGTCTAATGAGGGATGAGTACAGTGGGACAATGACGTCCTTTTTTTCTGGATGAAAAGCCCTTAGTGATGAGGTGTGCCACATAGAAGGATTTCCTGACTGTTGTGGCGATGTGGTTATCGAAGGTGAGACCACTGTCCACCTATGTCCCTAAGTCTCTTATCACACTTTCAGTGTTTAGTGTACTGCCACTTATGTGGTAATTCATGGGTGCATGTTTTTTCCCAAAGGGGATAACTATACATTTCTTGACATTGAGCTTGAGCCCATGGCTCTGGCACCAAGCATCTGTGGTCTACTTCTAATAATCGAAAACCCATATGTTCGAAACACATATAACTGAGAAGAGTTAAACAAAATGTCATATAAATGAAAATTTAAAAGAATGAGCCTCATATGATCAAAACCTGCTATCTGCTGTGTAACACAATTATACACAGTTCACCTACATCATGCACACTGCCCAGCATTGAAGAAAAGGGTAAATGCCCATGACACGCATGGTGGAATATGCACGTACAGCACTTCCGTTCATTTTTTAATGTGCTGCTGTGAACGAACAGGAAGTAACCTATCGTCAATCATATGAGGTTTGTTCTCTTAAATTTTCATTTATGACATTTTGTTTAACTCGTCTCGGTTATATGTATTTCAAACATGGGTTTTCTATTATCAGAAGTAGACCAATATATATATATATATATATATATATATATATATATATATATATATATATATATATATATATGTGTGTGTGTGTGTGTGTGTGTGTGTGTGTGTATTGATCTATGAATTGATATATCTATAAGTAGTTATAGTCATGTATGGAACTGTCAGCAAACAAAGAAAAAACAGTGAAGCTAAAAACATTGATTCTAAAAGAGTGAATGTCAAAACATTAAAAAGTAAAACAAAAGTTTAAAAAATTAATATATTATGCAGGGGGCTAAGCCCCCTATACATTCCACACCCCCTGCAACTTATATATATGTCAACTCCAAGTTTGTTTAACTGTGAGGAAAGGGCAAATTCCCACTTACCACTGAACACCGATCTGACACACACAGACGTCAGCAAAGCTAGAAGCACTAGTGCACTAGTATGTGGAATGTTTGAACATTTGACATTAGTGACTGCAACAATATATATACCTGGGGATTAAGCAAATTCTGTGTAGGCTTTGCGCAACCCTACTCGGAGTTTACATGTTAACGAGATGAGCAGCAGCAGTGACTAATTGCATATTCATGCTCCTCATCACGCTTACACTAATACAAGCAAGGTGTCATGGCCAGCAACAGTATTGCCAACCAGGAAACCATGCAGAGCAGGATGAGCACAGAAAGAACAAAGCATTCAAGTTTGCCTGCTGGCAAACCTGCTCTGCGAGGTTGAGCAGGCAGCCACAATGACTACTAGGGTTGTAAACACTGCAATAACAGCAGTAACAGCAAAGTGAAGAAAAATGTACTGAGTGCAATGTACACTAAAATAATTATTTGCAGAAAAAAATAATGGGGAGGGGAAGGTAAATGGCAAGAGCAACAACAAGGGAAGGTACAGTGGGCAGGGAAAGTGTGCTGATAAAAAGGAGCACAGACATGAATGATAGGAATGAATACAGAGGATGAAGTCATGGTAAATATGAAAATGTCCCCAAGATAAGATATGTTAATGTGTATACATTTCCAAGACAAGTCAGTAGCATAACATTATGCACATATGTAAATAGCACAGTACTACTGCTGTTTACACCTCCTGAGCAAGTATATTACTATATAAACACTCATGATAGCATATATGCGATGGTCACACAAGGTTACATATCAGTGGAGGAGAATGGTTGTGATATAAACATCACTGACATGCTCACTGGAGAACATGCTTAACAAGGGCTGTATATACAACAGGGAGTGTGTGCATACTCTGAAGAACTGCAAAATGTCTTGCTTGAAGATGACTGACATGCTACCATAGCTCTCATCCAGTCAGAGACACATAGCAAGAGACTCCCGGACAAATGCAGAAAGAAACAGACACAATCATGGACACTTTTAAAATATTACAGCAATGAATCTGCAGCATTTACAGAATATGTGATTGTAACTTATTATGCATGGTCTCAAGTAACAACCATATACAGCTACAATGAATGTCAGTATTTTGTAAGGGGAATTCACAACCCCTTCCCCAAAAGTGACCACTTTCTGAAGGAGTTAAGAGGGACAGTGCTAAGAGCTGGACCTAAACTGATTCTCATCTGACTTGAAATCAGGGGCAATCCTTGCAAGCTGAAAGGTTTGCATGACACATAAGACATAATCCCCTCTGCAAGAATCAAACCCATGCCATTAGTGTTGTAATTGATCTGTGTATTTACTGGGTGAAACACAGAAAGAAGTATCACACATGCATCTAGTAGAACACCTTGAAGGGAAGTCTGAACTGTCAAATCCTAATTGGTATGCATCCCAGAGAATAGTTCTGCATGGCCTACCAGATGTGGAAGCTCACTCTTTCCAAATGATACACTTGACTAAAGCATTCCTGCCTGACATAGGTATTGGCCATACAGATAACAACACATGCAAAGAACACACTATTATGAGTGGATTCCCTATACACAGCTGTGTATTGCATGCATCTGCCACATGTAATAACACTGGATTTTGTCTGAAGCATCTGAAATTGATGTATGGATTAAGAAGTGATCCATGATAATGAATGGTAAAGCAGTATGTGAGACTGAAGGCAATGGATCAACTTTGCCCATGTGCACAGAAATTACAGCAACGCAAAGTCAAGTGACAACGATTGGGGAAGCTGTCACTGTAATATTGTGCATATACCAAACAGCACACTCTATAAGTACATGTCAAACTACAACACATGTGCCAAGCAATCATTTCCCCCCTTGACATTGCCAGTGAAAACTGAAAGTTATACTGCCATGAAATCCTAACATATATCCATATGTGTCCATTCAAATTATCAAGTGATAATACTGATGTGATGTAGTGAACTTCTAGTACAAAGATTTACATTCTGTGAATTTGTGCAGAGCTAACTACCTGGTTATGTTTGATTCTATAACTATCTGACATACCAACTGATAAGTATACTACTTTGCACTTGTTTGCACTGTACCACATTTATATTTTTGTCCCCTGTATTCTGTCTGCAGTGTTTGTTTTTCATACCCTCTCTCCCAAGTGTTGTATTCTTTAAGTTGGTGGCTTTGGAATTGCTCACCCCTGGTGTAAAATCGATTTTGGGCAACTCCTCTCATTCCAATCTCATATGTTCACTCAATTGAGTACAGTGAGATCATTTGGGAAGGACTTCCTCTTGCTTCTTTGATTTTGGACACTCCTCCCTGTCCCATCTCATCAGCTCAGTCTACTGAGTACAGTGAGAGCATATGGGGAGGCTAACCCCCTTAGTTTCTTAATCTTGAACTATCTTCTGTTTCCTCCCTCTCCACTCAATAAAATAAAATAAAATAAAAAAGTTACACTTTATTCACCTGCTTTTACTGCAATTGTGTTCTTCCTACTTTATCACCCAACTTTTGCTGTGTGTTGTTAAGTGCTTAAGTGTTTTTATTCTGCTGCATATATTACTGCTTGTTAGTAGCCTGATTAAATTTATCTGTTAATCTAAGCATCTTAGTTTTGGTTTTAGCGCACATGCTTCAGGCCATTTACTTTACATTTAAGGTTTTTATGCTTTACACTCTTGTGGACAGTTCCTTATCAAAACCGTCTGTCCATACGTATGCTCAAGTATTCGGAAGACTATATCTGGACAGTTCTCATCAGTTTCTCCTGTCAGCCTGGTTGACATGGGCATACTGAGACAGTGTAGCAACTGCCTCATGTTTACTGACAGACCTCTTCTCCTAGCACTTAATTCTTCTACTTGCGAGAAATGCAATTACATCAGTAACCTGGAATCCATGCTGTCTCATGCCACGGTCAGTAGTCCTGACAAAGAGGAGATTGCCAGCACAAACACCACACCACTCACATCTTATAGCCAGCACAACACACACCCACCTATGTAGAGGTCATCAATAAAAACTTGCCTATGCAGCAGAGACCTTCAAAACACACTCACAAACATTCCACACAACACCAAACACATCACACATAGCAGACAACACACCAGTGTCTCACAAACACAGGCCATAAGGCAAAACAATAAACCAACACAGCCCATAAGGCATAACTGTAAACCAAACATACTAGTCATCAGCGACTCTCAGTTGTGAGAAACACTGATGTCCACCTCACCAGGCTCAACAAGGAGAAGGTCACGGTCAGTTGTCTGTCTGGTGCCAGAGTCCACCACATCACGCACGCACTTAAGTCTCACCAGAACAAGTACAAGTATGACTCTGTCATTGTCCATGTTGGTGTGAATAACTTGCGATGTACCTCCCTGGACTATATGATGAGAGACATGATTGAGCTCTCAGAGTCCCAGGTAGATATGAACCTAGCCCTAATCACCATCGTACCTTCACCAAGAATGTTACCAAATACCAACAAAAAATAATTGGCTTCAACAATTGGCTTAGTTTCTGGTGTCATTCCAAGGGGATCCCATATCTGTCTGCTTGGGATGACATGGTTGACAGGCCTCATTGCTTTGCCAGAGATGGCCACAACTTGCCACAACTACACTCATGCACTCACTCAACGATTCCTTGAACTTCATCAGTTCTAATGCACTAGACCAGCTCGTCTCATCCCTCACAAGGGGAGATAACATTCTCGACTTGGTTCTCACCAACATGGGTGAGTGTTGCACCACTCCCATAGTATGTTTTCCCTGGTGAGATCAGATAATCGGACTGTCTTGTTCAAAGTTTCTATCCTACCCACACACACACACAGCCATAATCAAGCTAAAAAACTTCTCAAACGATGACTACAACCTCCTAAGGGAGTGTATCTGTAGCTTCACATAAATGTCCACCTTAGAGGATGCAGACAACTATGCTGAACATTACACCAATGCAGCATACAAGCAATTGTACAACTGCATGGACTCAGCCATACCCAACAAAACTAAACCCTGCTCCTCAAGGAAACACCAACCTGTTTGATGGACATCCTCTCTCAACAGGCTTTACAACAAAAGGAAGAAACTGTTGTCCAATAATAAAAAGGAACAAATTCCAAATTGGAAAAACTCCTTCCTTAGCCTCAACAAGCAAATTAGATCACTAGTGAAAGCTTCCAAAGGCAATTATGAATCAAAACTAGTCTCTGTAACAAAGGGAAATCACAAAGCCTTCTTCAATTATGTCAGGAACCTCCATGGCAAAGTCCAGGTTTGTTCTGAATTAGTACTTAACAGTATCACTTATACTGATCCTGTTGACTCAGCCAACCTGCTAGCAGATAGGTTCATCCAAAACTTCACCCCCATGTCCCCCCTAAAGGCCCTTTTCACATCCCCAAAACTTGTCCTGCACCTCACATCTCCATAGATCAAGTGTTAAAGGCCCTATCCAAGGCAAAGAACACAGCTTCCATGAGACCTAATAGTATCCCAGGCTGTATTCTGCACCATCTCCAGCAAGAACTGGCTTTGCCATTGAGCACCCTATTCAATCACAGCCTAAGTAAAGGCTTCATTCCAGCAGAGTATAGAACTGCCATTGTCATTCCCTTGACAAAGGTGGTGCCACTACTGACCCCGGAAACTATCACCCCATTAGCTTGACAAGTCTGATCTATAAAGCCATGGAGTGTATTATTATGGATCTCATAAACAAGGATATAGGCAATCTCCAAGCACTTGACCTCACCCAGTTCAGATTCTTCAAGGGGAGAGCTTCCCTGTTGAACCTACTTCACTTCTTGGAGACTGTCACCAAGGACCTGGATGAGGGAAAGCCAGTACATACAGCTTACCTTGACTTGGTCAAGACCTTTGACACGATCCCCCCCTCAGGTATCATTGAAAAGCTAACACAACTAGGCGTAAATCTCTATCTGATCAGGTGGGTGGCCAACTGGCTCACCAACAGGACCATAAAGGTCAAAATAGGCACCTCCACCTTTGATGGCAGACCTGTCACTAGTCGAGTTCCCCAGGGATCTGTCCTGGAACCCCTACTGTTTGGTATCTACTTCTCAGAGGTCCAGGCAAAGACAAAAGACCAGTGGCTGACCAAGATCATAGCCTTAAGCTAAATGGAAAAAAATGTATCATCATACCATTCGGCAAAAACATGGCCGTTACTGATTACCACATCAGTGGCAACCCCCTATACACACAACCTGTGGTAATGACAATCTCACATTCGATCATCATGCAGCTGCAGTGATAAGAAAAGCCTTTTTCTTGGTTTATCTCATAAGTAAAAGGATTGAATTCAGAAAAAAAATGAGTTATTACCTCTCTATACTCCTCCCTCATTAGACCAATAATTGAGTATAATGCCTTGTTTGATATGTACATCTTTAGAATTAAATTTCAATGTCTAACATTTATTTATTTATTCATCTATTTATTCATTGGTAAATGTTATACACAGGTATTTGTACTGAGTATAGTGTTTTTGTAATAGCACTAGCACTTTAATGGTGTAGAATTTAATTGGATCAATTAATGCTGTATAAAAAGACTGCAAACATGGTGCATGATTATCCCTTGAAGGCAGTGGCTGAGGTACCAGGAAGCACCAGTAAAGCTTTTTTTTGCAGTCAGTGATGGCTCCGTGTTTTTTTGGAATTTATTTTTTGTTTTGTGCGGTTACAATTCATTATGTACCTCTCCAAATATCTTCACCAACTGGAAAGGCCACATAAATACCTCACAAAGAGAATCCATGGCCTCCAACACCTATCCTATGTGGACTGGCTCAAATCACTATCACTCTACTCAGTATCATACAGATTGCTCAAGGGTGATCTGTGTCTCACCTACAAGGCAATCTCAGACCCTACCCTACTAGAGATGCTCCATATTCATAAGTCTAACTCCTCACACATTACCCACTCAAAAGGCCTGAATCTAATATGCAACATCAACAAAACCTGCTGGAGATACAGGTTTGTCTCCCAGAGGCTGCCCCATCTCTGGAACAGACTTCCCATGCACGTCAAACAGAGTACCTTGCTGACCCTCTTCAAGTGCAACCTTGATGAGTGGATGGGAAACCACAAATTTGTACCGGGGGTTCCACCTGTCCCTCATTGACAGGGATGACAGATGCTCACTGAGGTTTCTTTTTGGGGATAAACTCAGGGTAGGCTTGTAAGGGCCCAGGACCATTAGCTTAGTAACCTCCTATGATCCTATGATCCTATAGTACGTCTGTGATGCAGCACCTATGCTACAACTGGACTTCAAGTTGTGCATTACCTCCAAATAAAATATTGGGAATTAATCACATGTGGTACAATGGAACTGTTAACACATTCATGCAAATCTACTTATTCCATGTCATTACATCAGTTGTACATCATACAGTTGTTTATTAGTGGAAATGTGTGAGTGAGGGCCCTGACACCATATATGGACACATTATAACTAAGGTGGATGCAGTTCATGCAGAACAGTTAATGAAACAAATGCTAACAGTCACATAATGCTGCTGGGGGGCACCTGTATAATCCTTGTGAATAGCAGCACGATAGTGCATACAATGAATTTGCCAAGGCTATAAGTGAATCTCAAAATGTCATGTTTGTGTATATAACAACATTACAACATGTTGATGATCCCAGGAGTATGTGCCAGTGTACTCACTATGACATTATATCGCTGTATGTCAGATAACATTTCCAGATGCTAGGTTTACACATGCACACCTGTGTCATACTGCAATTGTTACTATGATGGTTATATCAAAACAAATGCCTTAGTAAGGCAACAATATACATAGCATCATCCAATGTGCCCAGTCCTCAGGAGTCATATTACTACAGCTGTTATGGAAGGAACATGTAACCAGATGGCAGCAGTGGGCATCAATATAGTAGCTCAAATCCCAGATTAGAATACACTGTCGCAGGACTACAGTACACCCACACCTTAACATAGCACATGTGGGTGACAACAACATTTACATGTGCCATGTTTGTAGGGTCATAGGAGATCATTGCAATAACAGCAAAGAGCCCATACAAGCCTAGCCATTATTATCCCATTTAACCCAAATCACAATGTCTAGGTGAGGGAAGACAGTAGGGATATGTGTGTATGTGTTTGGTTTTATTACAGACAGCCTCAGTTCATAGCAGACATGGGCACCACCCTATTAGTGAATTAACAGTCACATCCAGTGATCTGTAAATGGCTTGGAAAGGGTCATGGAGGTGCTCTGCTTTATGATATGCGTATGCTCCTTTAAGGTAGTGACATCTTCAGTGTTCCACAGAAAGGATGCTGTGTGGATAGAGGGAAAAAAGGGGATGTTGGATTCAGGGGCTATGTGCAAGGTTTTCCTGAGTGGGAGTCAAATGAGAACAGACTCAAAACATCATACAATGACCGTAATATAACAACAACCCACACACTCACCAGTTGACTGAGGTCAGAGTCAAACACCATAGCTGCCTAGGTATGCAAGCTGGATTCCATACAGCGTAAGACTAGCACCACCACAGAAGCCTAGCTTGCACTCTGTTAGAACGGACATTATAGAGGATGTCATCATCAGTGTATGCTGACATAGATGTGGTCTCACATCTCAGTGTAAAATTCTGCCCTGACTGGTAGTTGAAGGAAGACAGCAGTAGGCAGGTGTATGCTGACATGAGCCAGCCCACAGACACAAACAAGTTGCCTGCTGTGAGATTAGATCCCTTACCTATGTAGTTATACAATCTAGAGAACAGAGTACTGAGCCCTAGGACCACCACATCAGTCTGTCATTAACAGTCTCAGAGTGCACTTTATAGAGGGTGACATCATCAGCGCATAGTGAGAAGAAGATGTTGGGAGGAGTGTCTGACATAGATGCGACGTAGATGTGGACTTATATCCCAGTGTAAAATTGTCTCTATACTGATAGTTAAAGGAAGAAAACAGCAGGTAGGTTTATGCTGACATAAATCTGCATACATAGAATTTGACTGCTTTGAGATTGAACCCCCTACCTATCTAGTTACACCAACTAGAAAACATAGTACTTAACACCAGTGCCACTGCAGAAGTCTGACTTAAGGACCCTCAGCATGCACCTTATAGAAAATGATGTCATCACTGTATGCTGAGAAGAGGATACTAATAGGGTTATTTGAAATTGCTGTCGGCCAGCGCACACATCCATGTTGACTACTGTAAGATTAGAACCCCTATCAATGGTATGACACAAGCTGGGGAATACAGTACTTAATGCTGGTGCCACTGCAGTAGTCTAACTTAAACACTGTCAGAGTGCACTTTATAGAGGATGACATCATCAGTAGATGCTGAGAAGAGGATGTTAGGAGGGCTGTTTCAATTGCTGTGGAGTCATGTAGCAGTGGAAAAGACTCTCCTAAATACAGCTTGAGTGAAGCCTACAGACATCCACATTTCTCAGACAGACAGACAGACACACACACACACACACACACACACACACACACACACACACACACACACACACACACACACACATACACACACGTTGATTGCTGTGAGATTAGATTCCCCACCTATGTAGTTACACAAGCTGGAAGACACACTAGTGCTACTGCAGAAGTCTGGCTTTAACAGTGCCAAAGTGCACTTTATAGAGAATGACATCATCATTGTGTTGCAGGTAACATATACTGTTATGAGACAAGGGTGCAATGCCAAATAAATAAATAAATATATTCTTGAAACCTAGGTTAAACAACAGAGGTTGCAGAGTTCCTGGAGAGTGTCTCTATCCACCCTATAGTGCTGTACTATTTCCACTTCATGTAGACCATGAAATGTTAAATGGGGTCTAAATACCCTTCTCCTTCTTGCCCTAGGTATATCAGCAGCAGCATAGATTGGAACTTGTACATACACATGAACAACAGCAGTAACAGACCCTAACATTTTTTCTTTCCAATGTAGTTTCTGTGCTGTATTCCCATAGGTTTTGGAGTATAAGGCAAATAGCTACATGAAGTGTAAACAATTGCTTTATAGCATGCTAAATAGCTTTGCCATCTTGGATTGGTTGACTAACATATAATTCAGCTGCTTATGCATGTATTAGCAAGCCACAATGTTTCCCTGGTTTGAATGGCTCTACACTTCATGTAGAGCCATTTACTGAATATAAATTGGCATGTTATTGTGTGCACATCCTGCTGCAATGCGAACATGATTTCAGCAAGCCATGTAGGGTTTACTGAATCCAGCCCATAGATATATATATTTAAACATTTTCAAGCTGATCTTCAAGCTGATATTATCATGAATTATTATAGACAGTTTAACTCTACTAATAATTTCTTTGCTAGTCATACAAAAATATTCATAACCTAAACATTTTATGACATGTAAGTACACAGCTGACCATTGATTTATAGTGATAATTCTATTTTCCACAAAATAAACTTTCCTCATTTTATACCTTATTGTGACAATGAACTTAAGTTATGCCAATTGTGTTGATTTTCACAAAATATGCCAAACCTCCGTTAAAACAATCCATTTATTGAAAGCTGATAAGCTGAAGCGCTTTTTGTTCAGAGAATACACAAACTTCATCAGATAACACTGAATCAAGTGATACTGTTTAAATAGTATCCATACTTAATCAGCTGGTACATTGATGAACAATATTAAAGATATATACTCCATATATTAAATTCATGTTATAAATTTCACAATAATTACTAATTTCATTGAAATCACTAAAACTATATCAGCTATACCAATATTAAAAAAAACAATTTAAAACAGTTTGACCCAAACAGCAGCAGCCAAGAAAATTCTAAAAAAGTTTTTTTAAAACAACTATTTGAATTTATATTCAATTATATTTATACCTTTGAATATATATTTAATGAAAAACAGCAGCTAAATCCCATTTGCTCGTATTTTAAAGGATCGTACATATAAAAATACAAAATGAACAAAACTACCTATGGAGGCTTTTAAGTTTTAATATAGCCATAATTGAACACATATCATTGAGACATGACCTACTCTGACAGCGTAGGCCCCTTGGACTGCACCACCCCACCTGCACACACAGTGAAATGGACGGCACACAAACATGACCACCTGTAAAGTGTAATGTATGGGTGGCCTAATGTGTGACTCCAACATAAGCAGCCCCCAAACACTGTAAACCCAACAGCCAGTGGAACATGTAACGCCAACACCTGAACAGTATGTGAGTCCTACAGCATATGGCTTTGCTGTGTGCCTGCCACATTCACCGCAAGATGTATACATATAATATATATATATATATATATATATATATATATATATATATATATATGTATGTATATATATGTATATATATATATATATAAATATAAATATATATATATATATATATATATAGATAAATATGTACACATATACATATATATAATACAGATAAGACAGGGAATTAGAGGGATATAAGGTGTCTGAGATGTATCCCGTGATATCTGTATATAGTATACATAGTGCAACGACAATCTGAACATCCGGGAGGTTCAAAATAAGAGGATACCGCCAACCATGGAACGTGTAACATACCGATATGCATAACCGCGAGGCTGAAAGACCACCAGAACACAGTACTGTAACAGTACATGCGCGTGCAATAGTATGATGATATGAAGGGAGAGGTAGACACCGCCGCCGGTGTTGCGGTCCACGTAGGTACTGCGTGCAACCGTCCCCGTGAGTGCCGTAGTATGTGTACGTGTGCGCTGAGGGTGCCGTGTGCGTCGCTGTGTGAGTGTAATGTGTGTGTGTCTGCAACATGTGTATGTTGGTGCCAAGTTAGAGGCAGAGCAGAATATTAGGTGTAGGCATACGGTAAACTAGCCTCAGGCATATGTTCACTACTAGTCCCAGAGTAGTAGTGACAGCCCAACCCTGGCTAGGTGTGTCGTGACATAGAACGATACAAAGTGAATATGTCCCAGATGGTAGCACAGGAATATTCCCCATAAGAAATTGAAAGGACGTATGTAATAGTCATGCCTGTATGTACGACACTGATATGTTACATGCAATATGATACGTTGACAAAGTCACACAGCAATAGTTATGTATCGCGGAAATATGTATGTGCTACCCCAGTACTGACCGTGGCCACGTGTTGGCCCTTAAACACCGCCGTGTGTTCTACAAGTGTCAAACAATCAATTCCCATCTGAATATGTGGCAACCACTGGCAAACAGGCTATCCCAACAACAGGACCACAATGACTGCAAATATCTGGGACAGAATGACAAGGGATAGTTGTCACGTACACATAACTGCTGATACCACAGATGTTGCGGAGGTATACATGCATCAAGCTTACCTGCAGGCGATACCGACACCACATGACAACAGCCCAACCTACAATCCCATAACAAAAGACTATTAACTGTTAACTCTCCAAGTAGGGATGGAGCACACGGACAACTATACTGGTTATGTAGAGATGCAAGGCCCACAAACCGTATCTGTGATGTACAACCACCGATATCCCCCACTGTAGATAATAAAGGAATACAAACCGTAATAGCAGCACAAACATACAATCAGTCAATGGCATCTGCATAACCACAACATATCGCGTGGGAGACACAATTAAAGGTAGATGCATAATTGCATGCGTAGTATAAATGCAAACAATAGCCATGTTACGGTTTTGAATGCAATACTCCGTTATCATTTGTCGGCAGGACAGGTACACCCACATGTTGAACCAAATACTACACCTGTCACACACAATCCACGGGCGACTTGAATGCAGAATATACTTGTCCCTATGCATAGCAGATGCAGTTACACATAACATAAGACAATACAGACCATCTCCACGAAGGTAGGGCAAATATCCAACACCCAGGTGGAGAATCCAATTATACCCCAGTATCGATGCGTAATTACCGAATGGAGTAGATGCACAGGTGATATGCACGTAATTACTCACGTATACATAGCCGCTGATATACCACAGAAGTTATGGGGGTATACATGCAGCAAGGCCACCTGCAGATGATATCGGAACCAATTAACAGCAGCCCAACCTACACTCCCATAACAAAAGACTATTAACTGTTACCTCTCCAAGTAGGGATGGAGCACACAGACAACTATACTGTCTATGTAGAGATGCAAGGCCCACAACCCATATCCGTCACGTACAACCACCGATATCCCCCACCATAGATATTGAAGGAATACAAACCGTAATAGCAGCACAAACATACAGTCAGTCAATGACATCTGCATAACCACAACATATCGCGTGGGAGACACAATTAAAGGCGGATGCATACTTGCATGCGTTGTATAAAGGAATACAACAGCCATGTTACAGTTTTGAATGCAATACTCTGTTATCATTCGTCGGCAGGACAGGTACACCCACATGTCGAACCAAATACTACACCTGTCACACACAATCCACGGGTGACATGACTTCAAAATATACTTGTCGCTACGCATAGCAGTTGCAGTTACACATAACAAAACACAATACAGACCATCTCCACGAAGGTAGGGCAAATAGCCAACGCCCAGGTGGAGAATCCAATTATACCCCAGTATCGATGCGTAATTTCCAAATGGAGTAGATGCACAGGTGATATGCACGTAATTACTCACTGAGGAACAGCAATTGGTGGGATGAATCCACATGTTGCAGGTATCGACGTATATAAGGATGACTCTCAGGATATTCAAACCGTATGCTCATACCGAAACAGCATTATACTACCGAAAACGAAAGGAAACGGAAAAACGATACACGGAACAAAACACCAACAAGGTATGTAGAACACACGATATGTAAGGTTGTGTAACGCATGATCTGTATTAATAAGCTGTACTGTATGTGTATGGTGGTTGTAATTAATTACACTTGTCCGTAATGCAGAAAGTGGTGAAAGGTAGTTATGTAGTGATATCTTGCTGAGCATACCAACGCTTGTAGACACTGTGTGTACAGCAGTGGGACATCATGTACACAGCGGAGACACCACAAGGGATGCCACAGTAGGGCATTAAAGACAACAATGCCATACCACACGCTGTTGCTGGCAGTGGATGTCCAACAAGGAAGTGCCATAGCAGGGGATAGTACATGTATGTAAACTGTCACAGCACGCATGTGTATGAGCATATACCGTTGATGTCATATGTAAGGTGTGGCCGACGGGCAAGTATGCCCTGCATTAGGGGATACTATGTGAAATATGTGTAATGTAAAGTTGTCTAGGTAGATATGACAGATATCATACACAGTATTACAGGCATATCATGCATAACACAGGTATCGCCTATTGGTATGTACAATAACAGGATACATATGGCCTGTAGGTATGGGACAGAGTAGTAGCATGATAGCTAGTCTAAATGGAAGGGACACCAAGTAACCATGCCCAAAGGACTTGTAGTAGCTGCACAGGTGCACAGTGGGCAACAATGCAGTCTGGCAGGTCCATGTGTAAGCACATGTGCAGTGTACACAGTAGTATCACCTCTCCATGGTAGTGTCCTGTGAACAGCAGAGGCAGGTGTCAACTGCACCTCTACACAGTACCGCTGCTGTGGTGGTACCAGGACTACGTGTCACTCAAACAGCAAGGGAGGTATCACATGAACAGTGCTACTGTGTGTCCCTGCGGGATGTACACAGGACCTATGTTCCACAGCATGGTGTGTGTTGTGTTCGTGGAAGTAACACAGAAGCCCAACCCATGCAGTGTGGCATGTGTGCACATATCCAGGAGCATTTCATTCACACTGCCCACCGCAGATGTCATGTATGAGGAGTATATGCATCACTAATGTGGAGGACATGGGCCATGTCAGAGCAGAAGACACCCCTGAGTATGTGGTATGCAGATGTGTACAGATGTGTTGTCCGTATGTCAGCCGCATATGTAAACTGTCTGAGCCCAGTAAACATTGTGGCATGTTAATGTTGTGCCATGTAAAGCTGTAGCTGTTGTTGAAGGTACACCATAAATGTGGTATTGTACCCTTGACTGTGTGTAGATGTGTGTAGTTCACAGGTACAATGGCTACCTATGTACCAGCATCACACACAGTACAGATAGGTGTGGCCTTGCAGAAGGATATCCATGCCACAGTGGAATACGGGAACCACAGGACTGTGTGTGGCATATGTGTGTACTGCAACCATGTACAATGTGATATGTATGTATGGGACCACTATCCATGTGATAGTCAGTGGGTGAATGTTGTTATGCAAAGGTGATGTGCATGCACCATGTGTCATGCATCCTGATGCCATGATACTCATATGAAGTATCCGCCACACTGACACCCGTATGGTTGGTATTGGTATGAGCTGGTGGAGCAATAATGGTGCTTGGTATGTAGGTGTGGGAAATCTAGGCATGGACAGTACTCTGTGACAGCATGTTCTGTATGTAAGCATATAGTGAACGTGAGTGGCCCTATGACTGAGGACTGTGTAATGCAATATGTACCTGACATGTAGTAGGTACTATGGTATGCTGGCACCACTGTGTGTACTGTCCATGAGCCACATAGCATAAAATCCTGAGACACAGGGTATGATGTGCAGGTGGATGTGTATGTTGTCAATACCAGAATGTGGAATGGTGCTGAAAGGCAATGTGAGGACAACATATGATGTGTCAGCCTCTGTACCATCCTCAACTGCCCATGCAACTGTATGACAGGTGGCCAGCATGTGTATGTGCCTTGCTGTGGCATACACAAGCCCAACACAGGTGCTAGGAAAGGACTGGAGGCCATCAATGTGTGTGGGAATCACGTTCCTGAGGATGTGCCCCATCGCCATGCAGAATGGTCCAGTCATGGGTGTATGACTATAGTCCCACTCGTGCAATGCAGTGCCACCCGTGTGTAGTGCGATAAATGCCGCTGTGCGGCAGTCAGGGTCCATAATGTCCGACAAAAGGCTAGCAGTGAATATAGTGGCCTGGTGCGGGGACATATACCGAACAGGTTGGTGGGACATTACAGCCAGGGACATTGGAAGGTGACATTGGGCCAGTGTCCCAGGACATATTGTGTGCATGTCAGTACTGTGTATGTGACCACAGGGACACTACGATGTCCATGTACGGATTGCGACCCTGTAGTGAGTGAGAGGGTGTATTGTTGGTAAGTACGCCATCGCCTGGCACGTTGCCAACATTAGCTCGGTCTGCAATGCTTGGGTGACTATTGTATGTGACATCAGATGTGGATGTTGCCAAAGAATACTGACATACCACCACAATGCCTGTGGCCCCACACTGCAATGTGCGGCAGTCATGTTTAGGTAGCTAGCCTTGGAGTATGTGATGATGGACCTCGAGGACCCACCATGGCTGACAAGTGATGCACCCCACACATGTAAATGTACACCACTGTGCAACAGCCTGTACATGTGGTTGTACATCATATGTGCATGGAACATGACCACCACAGTGGCGTCTGTGAACTGGTCAGTACCGCCATGTCTCTGTGTGGAATAGCATGATTCCTGCAATTGTGTACATGCTACTGAAGTGCACTGTGGTATGTGTCAGCATATGTATGTGCAGTGTCCATCTGCTTGGGTGTCATGATGTTAACAACTGCTGTCAGCAGACGTCTGTAGTAGTTGTAGTACACATGTTCCGTGTATGCTGTGATAGGTGTGTTTCCAGGGTGTGGCTAGCAAGGCCGTGCAGCATATGTGTTGCATCCACCAAAGAGGGGATAACCCCAGGTGTGACACACCAGTCACATGGAGGTAGTGTTCATGCTAAGGGTAGTGTAGGTATGGTATGTGTTGTGTATTGTTCCATCCAGCTGAGTGGAGTGCATGACCAAGCATGTGTAGGTACATGGGTGTCTATCCCAGGGAAGTGTGGGTTACTGTCAGCACACAGCAGTAGTAGCTGTCTGAGGCCCAATGTACACTATAACAACACAGACGGTATGTAACCTGTGGTGTACACTGTCGACTCTGTCACGAGTTACAATGTGTATAGCGGTCACAAACACGGTTATCTGCACATGGAGCACATATGATGCATTGTGTTAAGCAACCATCCAGGATGTGTGAAAAACAGTGTGTGATGTGTGAACCCCTCATTTGTGGGTGTTCCGGTCCAGGTATGTCCCTGGAAGGTACGGTCCGTGTACAATCCGTAATCGCAGGTGTGCTGCGCAGAGCATGGAGGCAGGTCTCAGTCACCGCAGAGATATGTGAGTGGTGCAATAGTGTGTGTGCCTCGCTTGTGTGCATCACAGTGGAAGATGCAAGCATTGTTCCACATGACCCCATGCCGTGCCTGCCAGTTACAGCCCTGCTGGTGACAGTTATGTGAAACTGCCAGAGAGGCAGTATAGCATGTGAAGATGTACATGTGTGCTCTACACCGCAGGCTGATGGCTGCAGGTCATGAGTGCCACAGCATCGTGTTTGACCTGGACTGTCATAGCGGTCAGATACCACATGCCTGTGCAATAACAGTAGGAGCATAGGCAACTGTTGCAGTGACACAGTAGGTCAATGTACAGTGTTACTGTGTCCAGACCACTGCCGACTGTACACCATGGCTAGACTCACACCCAGAGGGCTATAACACCGGTGAGCCATTGCATGTCCCAGTACACGTAGTCTGTGTATTGCCATCACAGGGCAGTCACAATAACATGATGTATGAAAGATATATTGTACCAGGTGATGTGTCATGTGTGCGTATGTTGAGTTGCAGAGGTGTTCACCCGTCCACAACATCTCAGTGCATGATGCCTTGTGTAACATGATGTGTGGAACTGCATTGTGATTCACAACAGAGTCATCCGTGACTGGTGTGTTGTGAATGGCATAACCCATGAGTCTGCGGGATATACACTGGTGATGTTGGCTGCCATGCTGGGGGCCACCAGTGGTGCCTACAGTGGTCATAGAGACATATTGCATACATTGTTATTGCAGGAATGTCCATTGTTGTAGATGATGTGGTACTACGTGATGGTAGGTGTGTGTTGTGAATGTTACCCATCCAGACGTGACCATCAGGTGCAGTCATGGTTGTCGACAGCATCACCCCCATCCACAGCTGTCAGCACCCTGTCCCCAGAATGGGTAACAGTAGCCCTTGTACTGTGTGACTAATGTGCAGATCGTAGAACACCTACTACTGGCTGACTAACAGTGTTATCTAGGAAGGGTATATGATGGCTGGAATACGCTGCTCCAATGTATAAATATGATATCTCAATGAATTACAATGATTCCCATCTAGTAAGCCATGGCTGGCATGTAAACCATGTACAACAATGACTGTGTGACAGACCCTTCCAATGTGGAGCCGTGATGAACATGCACCTGTTAGAACACCAAATGAGGTACGTTGCACGTAATGATGTACAACTGACAGCTATGGGCACAGCATGGATGCAGAAGCACATCTCCCACAGGCAGTACCGCTGTACGTTGGTAGGGGGGCATTGCATGAGTACATGTGACAGTTGCTGTATTGCCACATGTACGACATATCCATCATATAGGGGTAGCACTGGTACGTGATGGTTGGACATGCCTGTACATACGACCATGTCCCACAGGATATGTGTTAAGTGTGTACGACACCTGTCGTACCTTCTGCAAGCTGTGAAGTGTATGACTGCCAGTGTACCTGTGTGACATGTTGTGCAATGGGTGCAAAGGTATGCAGTAGTGCATTACATGCTCACATGTCCTGCACAGGTGCATAGCTTGAACATACAAGACAAATAGGGTGTTGGATAATAGCAACCCACAAGAGGTGATCACCTTTCCCGGTAAGGTGTGCATGTCCATGACACATTAGCACCTGAGATGTTAGCAGTACAGCTGTACAGGGCGGCATGTATATTTGATTACAAATACCCTTTTGTGTTACACCAGTGGCCTGTTGACAGACAGACATCAACACAATGTGCAGCATTGACATGTGCACAGCACATCACCGCTGGCTACAGTAGAACAGGGTTAATGTGTTGACATGTGCACAGAACATCAGCACTAGCTACAGTCGAACACGGTATGTGTTGAACCCCACCGTCATTGTAGCCCATGCCACAGAGAGAAATGTTATGCATCTGTGTATGTACGGCTGGGAATGGACCTGGCCTAGCAGTATAGCTGTGTCAGTGTTGCGAACAACATACTGAATGGGCTGTGTGTGTGAGGTGTGTGTCATAAGTGTATGGTCTGATGGATGATACCAGCATTGCCACCGCTATGTGAACATCCCCGTCCCCATAAATGAATACCTAGGCTGTGCTCAACACCATGGTCACTGTGGAAGGGATGGTGCTGTGCGGTGCACCCACCGACATGGTGGTGACAGCAGGCACTGGATGTAGACATATGAGGTACCCATGTCAGGTCGGGGTACCATCCATGTGCACGGGATATCACCGTGCGGGCATATACAGCACTGTGTTGAACAATATTACAGCACATAGCACCTGTCAGGGGTAATGTTTATGCATGGATGTGCGATACCAGCATGCACCATACACACCCCCACCATGCAGCATGCTGCCTACCTTGCAGAAGGACATTGTCCACACCATGATGATGGACATGCGACATGTCCATATACCCATATAAATGACATATGGAATGGACAGCCACCGTCCCAATACTGGTATTCCACAGGCTGGACACATCCCTGTGCCATATATGTGATATACCCTGTCATACCATGCAACCCTGTCCATCAAGGCTGCACGTGCCATAACAGTCATACATGGTGCGATGGCCACATGGCACATGCACTATCAACTGACTGGATCAGTAATGTGGCACTGATGCACCTTGTGGTGTCAAAATTGCTGTGTGACAGCGTGTAAAACGTGCGCGCACATGCTATGTTTGACCATCACTGCAAATGTCATATGATTAGACATTGTCCCATGTGTATCACATGTGCAATACAGGCGAGCCGTGGCAGGATGTTCAACACCCGTACAGTGCTGAGTAGATGTATATGGCAAAATACATGCATGTACAGGTGTCCATGTGTATGTGTGCAGTGCCACTGCTGACGTCCATAACGGCTGTGTCTGTGATGCTATGTGACATATACACAGCATCCAGGTGAACAGTAGTACTGTGGACACATCGGGCCAAGTGCAGATTGGTATGAACACAGGTGCAGGCAGGTACACATGTCCACAGCAAGTTACCATCTACATGGAGTATGTACAGTGTGATGAGCTGACACAGAGATATGATATGATATCCACTGCATAACGGTGTGACAGGTGTGACAGCAACACGTCAGCTGTGTCAGTGTCATGATGCGTCTCAGAGATTACTGTGCAGATGTCGTACATGTCATAGCAATGTATGTTCAGCGGTATGCCAGTACATCAGTGTGAATGTGACCTGTCACCATCATTATGTCTTACAGATAATGCCACGTTCACGACTCCCAGCCTTCAGCCGCCAGGAGGATGAAGTCATCATACCATTGCTCCATGACAACTATGATGTGCTGTTCAGCCATGTGCCACAGCAAGCGCAGCAGCGGGATGACCTGTGGCAGGATATACGCAGGAGGGTGAATGACGTGGGTGGCAACAACTGCACCTACCAGCAGGTACGCCGACACTGCACGGACCTCATACGGCATGCGAAACAGCGTGCCATTGCAATCGCCAGAGAACAAGGTGGAACAGGTGGTGGGCCACCAACCCAGCCCCCACTCACACACACAGAGGAGCTACTGGCCAGTCTGGGGACACCCAGGGAACAGCATGCAGAAACACTAGCCGCCATCATGGAGGTGGGTGTCTCCCAACCAATGAGCCTGGAGTTTCCTGGTAAGTCAGTCCTGCATATGAGTATGATATCCACTGTAGTTGCAGGTGCCACTGTACATCATGTAAAGTAACAACACATGCCAGGTATATGGGCACACAAGCCGCATACTACAGTATGCTACGTTGTGTATGCAGACGTGTGCATACCATATGCTATCACACAGGTACATGATGTCACATGCACAGTGTGAACTGTGGCTGTCATACAGTCATGGATAATGTTTATACTGTTGTGTCGCCCCATACAGGTACCTCTGGTGTGTCGCACAGACATGGGTCCGTCGCAGGTGAGACTGTTGTCAGTATCAGGCATGTTACAGTGTAGAGTTATTTGCCATGTGGCCAGGTATAACATCCACACCTGGGTTTTGTTCCAGTCACGTTATACAGGTTGCACCACCAGACACACACATGCCACCTGTGTGCAGTAGATACAACCATTATTATACACCAGCATGAAACCACATTACCTGTCAATGTGATATGTGTGGTCAGCTATGCATACAACAGTGGAGGTGTTCTACAATGGATGCATATGTAGTATGCATTGGAACAACATTCCTGGTACGCACACAGTACCACACAGTGAGCAGTGATCTGGGCAGCACACAGGTGTCACCGATGTGACATATGCCCCTGCATTGTGTGCACACATTGTGACATGCCACCCAACATGTCCCAAGCTTGTGGTGTTCTGTCTGCAATATTGTCACACCATCACATGACCTGCACCCGACATAACGAACATCCACACTGTTGTCTGCATAGCCCTGTGGATTGTGACACCTCTGACATGTATGGGTGTATGTCACATGGGACACCACAGACATGTGTACAACATGCCCATCACACACAATTGTCCAAGACCCGTTCACACATGGCCATGGGTGATAGCCACAGGCATGTTGCCACACAGTACGTCTGATGTGGATAGACCCCGTTGCACATTGTCCACACATAGTGCAATCATAGCCGTAGTGGACCACCTGTACATTTGATGTGTTACACTGGACAACCGGAATGCCTGTCTGCAGCCACCGGACGTGTCACCGATGTCTACCATATACGTGCTGTGGAAGAGCATGACTGTGTTGCAGTCATGGCAATGCAATGCATCCATGTTATGCATTGCACAGCAACATACATGCGTCATGTTGCCATGCAGTGGCACAGTGCCTGTACTCCACACTGTATAGCTATGTACATGGCTCACACTAACCACACCTGCACATACATATTTGCTAAACATGCATTCTATCTGTAGGTTGTACACACAACACTGCACTGTGAAGCCCATTATGATGCGGTGCATGTGGCGGGACACCATTGTGTCACACATGTATACATGTTACTGCACATGTCAGTGGATTACATGTCAAGGTAACGTCAGCCATGTGTACTGTTAACCTGTTTGTGGCCACATGGTGTATCACAGTGATGCATGCAAACTACCATGATTGTGTGTACTGCATGCCCACTGATATGACACCTGCTTGATGTAGTGTGCACCCCAGGGTGGTATGCATACTAACACTATTAATGTCTGAGCTGCATTCCCTGTGCTGTAGTGCAGGAATGCTGCATGCCATCTGAAATATCACATGCATGGTGTGTCTGTGTGTGTGTATGTGTATGTGTATGTGTGTGTGTCTGTGTGTGTGTCTGTGTGTGTGTCTGTGTCTGTGTGTGTCTGTGTGTGTGTGTGTGTGTGTGTGTGTGTGTGTGTGTGTGTGTGTTTGTGTGTCTGTGTGTGTGTGTCTGTGTGTAATGTACCTTACAGTATGTATTTGCATTCACAGGTGGTGTAGGTGCGTTACCCTCCTGCGGTCCATCTGATGTTAGTATCCCCACAGATACTAGCAGTGATGACCATATGCATGAGGTACAGGCAGGGTTGTCAGGGGCAGAATCTGCGCCATTGGTTACCATCCCACCTATGTCCCCCTCATCCCCGCACACGGTTCTGATGCCAACACATACCACATCACCGTTGCCCATAGAGGAAGGACAGTCAGCGTCTGTTGGCATTGAACAGGAATGTGTGGTGGCTACAGAAGGTGTGACTACACACCATGTTGCCAGTGTAATGACTGGTGATGTGCCACACAGGCATGTGGCTGGTGCTGCTCGTAGGAGGACCTCTGGCAGACATGCACCTGCAGTACAGGGCACAGCAGCTGGTATCACCAGACGCATGTTCCAGACTGTAATGGCGGCACAGGCACGTGCAGAACGGCAGAACCAAGAAGGGCAGAGGCTGCAGAGGGCTCCAATCCGTACCCTAAATGACAACATCCAGTCATTGGCGAATGCTAAACAGCAGATTGCTAATGTACTGGATAGGCAATTAGGTGAAATGGTTGGAATCCTCGACCGAGGCATGGCAATCCGCGAGCGTGAGCTGTCTGTGCTGGAACACCTGGTAGGGGTGAGGCATAGGACATGTGGGCGTAGGCCAGCAACACCACCTAGTGTAGGTTGACGTGTGCGTGCCACCTCTCATGCCCACTCACATAGTGCCGGTAGCAGTAGCAGTGCAGCTGGTGCTGCACTGTCCACACCAGGACACAGCAAGCCACGTGGACGTGGCCCTGGCTGGTCCCATCATGGACACGGTTCCAGCGGACATGTGTCATCGGACAGTAGCCACTCTATACCTCCACCTGGTAGTGCCCGTGCAACCCCAGGCAGGCACAGGTCACGTGGCCGCGGACGGACACAGTGAGCTGTACAACCTGCACTGTACAGTCTGGGTCTGTCAATTATACCCCATGTAGGCATCACATATGGCTGAACTGTGCACACACATACCCACACACAGCAGGCACAACTGTAGGGCTACACCACATCCACATGCATTCTGCACAGACATGTCCAGTAAACTCACCGGCCCTTACACACACACATGATGTTATCCATTGGTGCAGCCTATGCCCCTGGCAAACATATCACCCTGTGCATATGATGAAGCCTCTGCCACATCCCTGTCATCCACACCATCGGTGCAGGGTTATGCAAATATATTCTGATGCACAGGGTGGACAGGATAGTGAGAGGTGTATGTGATACCTGTGTATGCATAGTGTGGGATGTGTATGTTGCTGTGGTTGTGTATGAAAATGGACAGATGCGTATGTGACGTGGGTTGTGTACTGTCAACATGCAGCAGACATACCATGTAGTGCAGGTGCAGCATGCATTGTGATGTGTTCACGGTATGTGTGACGGTTACATGTGTAGCACCATGTTGGTCTGATAACCTGAATCCCTCCTATGGTGTACTCGCATGTGCCTACAGGGAGCACTGTTATCGGTCCCCCACATGTAGCTGTGGATTACCCACAGGCACATCTGGCAATAGCAGCATACTACATGTACCCGCAACCTGCCTGGACACCTACATTACACACACATGTCCGCACATATACTGCACCTGACGCATGTGGTCGGTGCCACAGGCTACAGTGGACAGAGACATTACATACACAGCAGGACACACTACAGGTATGGTGACATGGTGCAGGTGTCGTACACAGCATGCTGGCCACTGACTGCAGGTGTCAGTGGCCAGCACGCTGTGTACGACATGCTGGCCACTGACTGCAGGTGTCACCTGTCAGCTGTGGGGCATGCTGTGCAGCAGTAGGACCCTGTAACAGTACAGGAATATGGTCGCAATTGCGGGGTGTACACCACTATGACGCACACCCCATAGTGTGCAGATGGGGACACCTGCCTGTGTGGTCAACACCCTCACAATACTATGCACCCACACACCATGTCACAGGGGGCGGACTTGCACAGGTGGCCAGTATGGCTCACACCTATGGCATCGACAGGGCTGTGCAATGCAGCACCAGTACGGGATGGTCACCCTGTGTGGTTAGTGTCCATTCACAACAGTATATTTGCATACACCCTCACACCAAGCAGCAGACATACAAACATGTTGACACACACACATTGTGGTGACCACACATGTATACACAGAGAGACAACGTGTTGCATGTACTGCACCATCCAATTCCATGCACCCCACACTGAGGTATGTACAGATCTCTACTATGGTGTACAGGGATGTGTAGCACGTGGGACATATTCCCCCCGATATGTGGCATACATGGGCACACATTCATGCACACATGTCAGTGCTGGGAATACTACACCCGCCATATGATACGTGTGCAGGCATGCAGTGGTATGTAGTGCATTATGTGTACCAACACTGTATCCGGCAGATGTGCCGATATATGCACTTGGGAGGTGGTAGGTGTTACAGTTGCCATGTGACATACAGTCGATGACACCTGACCGCTGGGTATGCATTATGTCAGCACTGTCATGTAACAGTGACATAGCATACTGTATGCACACGGCAGGGTAGGATGGTGTGTGACACACCTGTGAGCCAACACCTGCACACATGTATGTAGACAGGTGTTTAAACACATGATGTACACACATACCTCCATACGTGCTGTTTCTATGCCACCATATAACGGCTCCCATGATGGGTACGCATGTGGTAGGGTGTTGCAACTATGTTATGGACATCGGCCACTGCTCATGCATGGCTGCTCCATGCACAGTACACGTGTCACATGTGTCTACTGTTGCCATGTGTGTATGCATTGCTACTTTGTGACATGCGTGTTGACATACAGAAAACATGGACTGTGGTATGGTATCACAGCTGACACAGGCAAACAATACAAGGGTATGTGTCCCAGTCAACACCGCTACACCCTGTAGTGGGAGCATTCCACAGACATGGGCCCACCTTCCAGTCGTGTGTGTAGCACCGCGTACGCCAGTGTTATGCATGTGGTACATCACAGGCTTTGTATGTGTCATGTGTGCAGTCCATGCACACATCCAGACATTCACATGTATGACATATCCGGACGTTGGTTCACTCTGGTACAGCAGCAGTCATGTGTCACAGCTGTGTCAGGGCCGTGGTATGTGTGGAGCTGACCTGTCCATGTATACTGATATGGGTGGACTACATCACACATGTTGGATCATTGTTAGTACATGTGTACTCTGCACAACTGGTGTACACTGCTATACAGACCTGTGGACATATGTCACATGCTGTTGTTGGACCGTGAGGCTTACTGCTGCACCAATGACATGGTGCTGGCATGGCAGTTACAGTGTTCACTGCAGTGTGTACATGTTTGACCTGCACCCGTGATGCCTGTGATGTCATCTGTGTGTGTACGAGTAACTGCATGTGTGACCACCCTGTGCATGTGGACAGGTTTACCTTACTGTGACCTGCAGTGTGTACACTCCATCTGCATGCTGGACGGCGCGTAGCAAATGCTAAGTGTGTGAGCATGCCCAGTAAGCAGTTGTGTAGATGGACACACAGTACAGTGCACACTGCGCCCTTCTGTGAGTATACCCCGTGTGCATGTATGTTTCCCCTTTGCAACCGCTAAGTGTGTGAGCATGCCCGGTTTGCTGTTGTGTAGGTGGACACACAGTACGTTCCGCACTCTGCCCTGTCATGATTACACTCCATGTGTATGCATGTTTGCACTTTGCAAATGCTAAGTGTGTGAGCATGCCCAGTAAGCAGTTGTGTAGATGGACACACAGTACAGTGCACACTGCGCCCTTCTGTGAGTATACCCTGTGTGCATGTATGTTTCCCCTTTGCAACCGCTAAGTGTGTGAGCATGCCCGGTTTGCTGTTGTGTAGGTGGACACACAGTACGTTCCACACTCTGCCCTTTCATGATTACACTCCATGTGTATGCATGTTTGCACTTTGCAAATGCTAAGTGTGTGAGCATGCCCAGTACGTCATGCATGGACACACAGTACATTCGGCACCGACGTCTGTTACTAGGCGTGTAGCCATGGACAATGACATCCTGCATAGCCATGGTGGCCGTCCAGGCGAATTATATGTAGTTGCTATGCCACAATGGATGCCTACATCATACAGACTGGTTGCTCTCTCAAAGGATGTACTGTCTGTGGTGCATCCCTTATCCATTTCATGATGTAGTGCTCCGTAGATAGTATTCCCGAGTGCAGCACTGCCGTGTTACTGTACGTCCACCTTGGGATAGTAACATGCTGTGTGACTGCTCACTCTGTATTCATTCCCTATCAGCATCCTTGCCTTTGCAGATGATATCACCCACCTAGGAGTATGCCTCTTGACAGTGCTGTGCTCAGTAATCTCGGTAGCGCGTTCTGTAAATGCATCATGCTGCAGTGTGTTCATGTAGTTCGGTGTAGGTTCAACTCCCAGCCCTTCCCAGTGTGTGTGTGTGTGTGTGTGTGGTGTGTGTGTGTGCGTTTCCAGCTGCCTCTGGGGAAAGTAATGCTTTTAGATGCTTCACAACACATACATTTGCTTTCAGCGTCTATTCCTTTGTGGATGATGTCACCCACCTAGAAGTATGCCTCTGACAGTGCTGTGCTCAGTAATCTCGGTAGCGCGTTCTGTAAATGCATCATGCTGTAGTGTGTTCATGTAGGTAGGTGTAGGTTCAACTCCCGGCCCTTCCCAGTATGTGTGTGTGTGTGTGTGTGTGTTTGTGTGTGTGTGTGTGTTTCCAGCTGCCTCTGGAGACAGTAATGCTTTTAGATGCTTCACAACACATACATTTGCTATCAGCGTCTATTCCTTTGCGGATGATGTCACCCACCTAGAAGTATGCCTCTGACAGTGCTGTGCTCAGTAATCTTGGTAGTGCATTCTGTAAATGCATCATGCTGTAGTGTGTTCGTGTAGGTTCAACTCCCAGCCCTTCCCAGTGTGTGTGTGTGTGTGTGTGTGTGTGTGTGTGTGTGTGTGTGTGTTTCCAGCCGCCTCTGGGGACAGTAATGCTTTTAGACGCTTCACAACACATACATTTGCTATCAGCGTCTATTCCTTTGCGGATGATGTCACCCACCTAGAAGTATGCCTCGTAGCGTGTTCTGTAAATGCATCATGCTGTAGTGTGTTCATGTAGGTAGGTGTAGGTTCAACTCCCGGCCCTTCCCAGTGTGTGTGTGTGTGTGTGTGTGTGTGTGTGTGTGTGTGTGTGTGTTTACAGCTGCCTCTGGAGACAGTAATGCTTTTAGATGCTTCACAACACATACATTTGCTATCAGCGTCTATACCTTTGCAGATGATGTCACCCACCTAGAAGTATGCCTCTGACAGTGCTGTGCTCAGTAATCTTGGTAACGCATTCTGTAAATGCATCATGCTGTAGTGTGTTCATGTAGATAGGTGTAGGTTCAACTCCCAGCCCTTCCCAGTGTGTGTGTGTGTGTGTGTGTTTCCAGCTGCCTCTGGAGACAGTAATGCTTTTAGACGCTTCACAACACATACATTTGCTATCAGCGTCTATTCCTTTGCGGATAATGTCACACACCTTGAAGTATGCCTCTGACAGTGCTGTGCCCAGTAACCTCGGTAGCAAGTTCTGTAAATGCATCATGCTGTAGTGTGTTCATGTAAGTAGGTGTAGGTTCAACTCCCGGCCCTTCCCAGTGTGTGTGTGTGTGTGTGTGTGTGTGTGTGTGTGTGTGTGTGTGTGTTTCCAGCTGCCTCTGGAGACAGTAATACTTTTAGACTCTTCACAACACATACATTTGCTATCAGCGTCTATTCCTTTGCGGATGATGTCACACACCTCGAAGTATGCCTCTGACAGTGCTGTGCCCAGTAATCTCGGTAGCGCGTTCTGTAAATGCATCATGCTGTAGTGTGTTCATGAAGGTAGGTGTAGGTTCAACTCCTGGCCCTTCCAAGTGTGTGTGTGTGTGTGTTTCCAGCTGCCTCTGGAGACAGTGATGCTTTTAGACACCTCACAACACATACATTTGCTATCAGCGTCTATTCCTTTGCGGATTATGTCACCCACCTAGACGTATGCCTCTGACAGTGCTGTGTTCAGTACTCCAAGTAGCGCGTTCTGTAATCGTGTCATACTGTCATGCAAAAGGGTAGGTAGGTGTAAGGTCAATTCCCATGCCTGCCAGATGTGTGTGTGTGTCTATGCTCCCAGCCGCATGGGTTCGTAGGTTATGGTTTTAGACGCTTCGCAACACACATATATCCTGCTGACATCTCTGTGTTTGCGGATGTTGAGACGCAGCTAGTGGACTGCCTGTGTGTCTGCTGTGGTTAGCGACCTCTGTAGTGTGTTCTCTACGTGCGTCCTGCTGTGGTGTGATAGGGCAGTGATGTGTAGGTTCCACTACCGGCCTTGCCACATGTGTCTGTCTGTATCTCTCTCGATGCATATATATATATATATATATATATATATATATATATATATACATATTTTATGCCCATAGCGCTGCTTTTGCATGGACAGGTCTGTCCCATGTAGCGCATATTTGCACAGCTTACACATAGCAATGTGGTACGATGCAAATCCAAACATTGTCCATGCAACGTCCATGTTCCGGGAGGTGTTACACACCCTACAGACATCTGCTGTATATCTTGGCAGACAGCTATCCTTGCTGTACTGTCACTGTACTCGTACACGCCATAGACTTTATGTATCATTGCCTGTTTATGGTGTGTGTATGTCTATCTGAACTGTGTGCATGGTCGTGTGTATGTCCCACTATAATCATCTGTGCAGGTGTCGCCGATATAGGTAATTCATGTAGACTGCTGTTTAATGTGCATTTCTGCACATACCTGCGGACAGTACTGCCCCTCCTACTGCGGCACATTTCATCTTCTTGCAGTGGATAATAATGTTTCCACACACATGTATCTGTGTCTGTTCATAACACTCCACCTCAAGGACCGTATATCTGGACAGGGCCTTATGTGATAGTGGGACACTCAGGGCAAGTCATGACATGTTGCTCTTAGAAACATTGATAGTGGGCACAGTGATATGTTATGCATGCGTATGGCATTTCTGTCTGATTTGGTGTCTTCATCGCATGTTTTTCATTGTTTCCTGTCATCAGTTATCATGAGGGTGCCGGACTGTTACTGTTACGTGGAACACAGCAAACATATGAGGCATACTTCTACACAGTCTGCGTACATCTGTGCAGTTGCAGAGTATGTGTCTGATACAACATACCTACTGTCTGACTACATTACACACACAGTGTATGGCGGCATGACAGACCACGTGACATTACTTTGTATTTGCACAACACACCCACGCAGACAGTTGTATTCCTCACACAGGTCTACATCTGCTTATCCACACTAATTGTTCTTTCATGTACCATATGTGTGCGTCGTATTTGCGCTTTCCGTCAGTGGCGGGGCTCACGTACGACTATGGGGGCCTGGTAATTGTTATGTTGACACGTCATGACACCCTGGGGGACACTTTACCTTTGTGTCTGATTACCTTCCACATTGACCTTCGCGGGGCATACGTTGTCATTCACATTTTCCGGGGTATGACTTATACATGTTTGCACATTTGTCCTGCTGTCTTTCTTCTCACCTGTCCGCCTAGTATCACCGGTTCAGTACATGTATTTTGGACAGGTTAGCTCCTTCATACCCTTGACCTGTTGTCATTATGTGTACACGCCCTGACGTTCGGCCTTTGCCCTTGTTACGTTTCACATAGTGATGTGCCTTCCTAGCTGATTGCTGCCTAGGCATTACGGACTGTGCGGTAGGTGATGGTGACCGCTATTTCCATTGCATGATTGTTGACACACATAACACCCGTATTCATGGCTACGCCAGTATTCGCACAATGGTCTGACTTTGTCTGGGGTATTTATAATATAGTCCCTATCTGTATTTCCTGTACTATGCCTTACTGCAGCTGTGTTATTCTGACAGTTTTCCAGTTATGGGTACCATCTTGGTCGTACGCATGTCCATCCATGGGAATCACCTACAGGACACTGATATAGGGCTGTACATATTTCAAACCTGCTTTCCGCATTATCCGGTGGATTCTTTGCACCATTAGTGGGGATAAAGGCATGTGCTATACCCACATCCCTCCCACGGGGCGGGCCTATGGATTCTCTGCCAAACAACACCTAGGCCCATTTCTGCATACCCAGGTTCCCATGCCTGCAACCCTCTACGGTACACATTACACATGGTTAATGTGTGCGGTACTGGGATGTGGACGCATTTATATGCATGCCCTACTCTAGGGATATCTGTTCATATGTCCTGCATTTCATGGACACATGTGTCATCATCCTTGAACCTGCTTTTAGTGCATATATGGCTGATTCATATTTGCGGCTGTCACTTCTTTTGCGTCAGTCATAGCAGGTGCTGCGAATGGATACATTTTTGGAGTCTTACAATGGACACCAGTGTGCATGTTTAAAGTATAGAACTTGCTGGACTGTCACTTTCTGGCCAGTGATTTTGACTGCTGCTGTATGTTCCCCATTCGTGGATGTCTGTTTGACTACCCATATTATCTATTACTTGGCATATTTATATCCGTGTGTCATATATACGGGACATAGGTCTGTTGTGTGTACATATATACATGTAAACTCCTCGTTTCATACCTTGCTTTGTTAATGTCTGTGGATTACCTGTGTACACACATCTATAACCATACCATACCTTTCCACTGTACAGATACTGGCAGAGTGTATGGATGGTTGACCCTTTATCTTAGGTGTGTTTTACATTGACCTGTGTCTATATGGCAATTTGCTGGCATTTCATGTGAGACTTACGGTGGCACCTTCTGACAAGTAGGTCAGGTTACAAATGCATACCCTTCATCAATCCCTGCTACTAACACACCCGTTATTCTATCCACTTTCTACATTTGTCTTAGCACATATCATGTGTTTCTCACTATTTGTACCAGTACTTTGCATGGCATTGTCCGGTTCCATACTTTCAGAGGCTGACAGTTTTGAGACATGTATAACTAACGTGGGGGAAACAGCATTAAGTTACTCTGCTGTGAGCAGATCACACACGCACAGGCACACCTGCATTTCCTTATTGTGGGTTACGCGCAGGCGCACATGCATATCCGTATTCTGGGTTACATATGTTTACTGAGTCTGTGTGCTTACGTGGCCTGTATTAGTTGTGACAGTTCCAGTAACATATCTCTGATCCGGTTAACGGACGTATGCGAAACACACTTTCACCTTTACATATGTAACTGTCTTTGCGGCACAGACGCATTAATTACACATTCACATTTATATGTTCTATAGTCGTAATTCAAACGGGACTGCATTCACATTGGCCGGTTGCTGTGACCACTACACGTTTGGTGTTCTGTCTCATTTATATGCATACCCATGGTACATAGCTACATTAACATATCCCCCCCCCGCACTCACTTACTTCACAGGCATCCATTTTCCTGCTGGGAAAAGTGTGGTACTACATGTTACACATTCCCTATTCCCTAATGCTCTTGACCCAGGATGCATATGGCGTAACCGCAGGGATATTCAGATCACAGAGGCTTATAGCCCCAATGCATACAGGTCTTTGATTGTCAGGGTGTTCCTGTGGTGCTCTGGGTTTGGTCTTGTCCGCCTAGTGTACAGAACTGCCCTGACCGTGTACGAATGTCAGACGAGGCACATGGGCACGGTTTGTCCATGTTTATTATACCATAACCCCCCCATTATTCCAAACCGTGCACGCTGATTGGCCAGCGTGCCCATTGTAAATCGAGTTATAGTAATGGAAAACGGTCCGGTCGCCCGGACCTATTTCCATTAGTATACCTCGGTATTTAAAACCTGTCTCGCTATGTTACATGGGTTTAACATAGCGTGACAGCTTTAAATAAGCCACGGAGATGTCCGTTGCTTACTTTGAGGCAGTCTCGCTATGCTACACATATTTAACATAGCGAGACAGGTTGTAAAACAAAGCAACGGGGACATCAAGCTCTCCGTTGCTTTTTTGTACTGTTTTGCTATGTTAACTGGGTTTAACATAGCGTGACGGTTTTGACATTAGCAACGGACATCTCGCGCAGTACATCAGCACCACCGCGGGTGCCAGACACCTGCGGATGGGCAGCAGTCAGGCATTATACTATGCCATTATGTAAGGGAATTAATAGTTTATTTTCTTAAATGATGTCATGGTATAATAGCAATAACCCACGTCTGGATGTAGGTAATGCTGTATTTACCCACGGTTGCCTTTGTTTGGTCCCTCGGGCTTCGCCCTCGGGACCGCACCACACCAACTATGGGTATATCCAGCATTACCCACACCCAGGTGGTGGGTTATTGCTATAATATTCAATCCGTGTTTACAGACACGGGTGTTTGGACAACCGGCAATAGCTTATGCTGTTGGCATACAATGATGTGGGTGGTGCCGGTTATCATACATATTCTATGTTGTGTGTTGTTCCCATTCACAATTGTCTATCCCCTGTCGTCATTCATACATGAATATTTATGTAGCACATGACTGAACTATGTATTACCTGCAGGTATGCTGTGTTACAGTGAACATATGTGACGGTTGGTTACAGTGTCTATGTGTACGTACCTCTGTGTTACTGGGGACTACCACACATCCTTCGCAGCATTTCATGCGTATGTACATACTGTTATTCGGTGGCCTTTTGAAGGTTGTGAGAGCACAGATTACATGTGTCCCTATTTGTGCACGCATCGTGTTAGTCTTTGTCCAGCTTTTGTTGCTATCATGGGTTGGACGGTGGTGTCGGTGTGTCATTGGGTTGTATTTATACTGCAGATACTTCAGTGGGGGGTGGGGTTGGCACTTGTTCCTCTTTGCAGGGGAGGCCCCATTATGGACATTTGTGTCCTGTGTGGACACTTGACACATGCCATATGTCCTGTGATATTACCACAGTAGTGTATTTCTTACCTTCATTACTACTTGCATGTTACAGGCATTTTGTATCTGGTACACATGACTATTATATTGGATAGCTTAAGCTATTCACATGCTATGCAATAACCGTTCATTCTGGCATATACGTGTTATTCTATCCTTTGCATTGGCCGTGGGTGTTTTACCATACAGATCCACACATATCTACGAGTGATGTCCCACCTTGACAATCTGTGCATGTGGCAACCCTGCTGGGGTGGCCTGCTTGGTGGATGACTGTTCCACCCTGTGTATTGTGTTTGGCATGTCTGCATAGCTAATCATCAGTACCGTGGCTGCACATACTGCTTTGTCCAGATGTGTACAGTTATGGACACCGTGGCGTGTGAACACCTATGGGGTTTCGACAGGTCAGTAACCACACGCGGGATGTACACATTCTGCCGACACATTCACATGCAGCCATTTGGATTTCAGTACCTGGGATGGGATGTTGACATATGTGGGGTACATATTTGCACACCTGTCACTGCCTAGGACAATACTTCCGACTACATATGGGGTATACCCGCTCTGTGTAGCTGTGCAGCTGCGCAAGGCTGCTAGCTGGATTAGGTGGACATTCGGACATGGGTGCGGGTTATGTGCTATGAAGGGGTTGTTGTGTATTACATTTGCATGCATGGGTTCTGCTTCTGGATATTCTGATTCGGCATATGCTATCCTATGTGTATGTGACGGTTACGTTGCTGTGTCTAGCACATTTTACTATACACATGTTTGTGTGTGTTTGGGATGTCTAGTTTCTTTATGGTTGTTATATGGCCACGACTGCCCAGCTGTGTACTTTCACTACCACTGTGGGACTGCTGGTGACCATGCCCATGGGGCTAGTCGTGTGTATTTGTGGCGTGCTGACATGATGCAGTACACCTCCACTGGGTATGACTGCTGACAGTGCAATACGTGATGGACACAGTATTCCAAGTATCCTTTGTTCCATGCACGGGAACATTTTGTACTTCGTGCATTTATGTTTGGTTCTCCATTTTGTGTGGACGGGTACTATGTTGCATACTTTGCACACGTTTCATTATCCACGGACACTGGTAGGTGCGGTTACTATTGCAGGCGGCCTGTAAGAGTCAGCACTTTAGGTTGCTCATCGCCTGCCGACTTGGCCAACGCCTACGAGCGCAACCTAGTTAGGCTCCCTGGACTCACGCACGTGCCCTATGCATGTGGTTGTGGTTGCAGTGCACACTCATTACTATGCATGTGGCGCTGCTACGCCAGTTATACGCTGCACGGCTGGCGCAAGCCTTACACCGGCCTTGCGCCGAGCTTCATGAATCCGGGGGAGTGTCTTGAACTTTTGGACTTAATGAAAGTGAACTATGGTAAAACAGTTGAAGAACTAAGGGATAATATAACGGTCTTGGACACTCAAATCAAATCACATCCTGATTTCCTTAGATATAAATTTGAATATTCACGCATATTTCAAACTATTGATTCTTTCATTAATAAAGCGAGAGCAATTAAATGTAAAAAAATACAACGTTCTTGCTTGCAGTATGAACAAGGATTGGCCTATCCTTGCCCACCCCCAGCACAACAATGGAGAATAAGGGGGGTAGAGAAAAGAAGGGGAAGGAAATGTTAATAACAACTCACAATTTGGGAATGGCCAAAACTGTGCAAATCCTGATATTACTGGTCAGACTTTTGAAATGAATAACAACTCACAGGGGGCATGTTCTGTCAGTAACTCACAAATGGAAGATGACAACGTTGATGAGGGGCCCCGTAGAAGCCAACGGTTACAAAACCAATCTAAACCTAATTTTCAGCGTAATAACAACCAGTGGGGCAATAATCAACAGGGTTTTCAGAGGGGGAGAATACAAAACAGGCAGAACCAGAGAAAGAAACACAACAAATGGAAATAAACCAAATGGTTCCAGATACTACCCTCCTGATTATTATGAATTCTGAGGGGGACTTTTCTATTTATAACTACTCTTCAGTATTTGTCCCTGTTGAATTGGCTAATTTATTGGCCAAGGTCCTCACATTTATTCCTACTAATAGACTGAATGTTACGAATTGTATTTTGGACTTGAAAATGTTTGTGAGAAAGTTGAATTTGGCAGTTTTGTATGAGTAGAATGGATAAAAATGAATTTAGAATTGCAAGTACTTACAATCCACCATTGCATAACTTGCTGTATATTTTTGAAAAAAATGTGTGAGCTTGATTTTAGGCATATGGACTACCTGAGAAAACATAGTAGAAGTAAGAATAATCTTACAAATGAAGAACAAACTTGGATTCAATATTTGAAAGAAACTAGAGTTCCTATCATGAAGCCAGATAAGGGTGGAGGTCTGGTTTTCATGGACCAGGTAGATTATGAAAATAAAATAGAAGTTATGCTAACATCTGAATCCGATAATAAAGTGTCCATTAATGAATACAATCAAGCTAATAACAGAATCAAAATTTATATAAATGACTTATTATAGCACAGAGAATTAATGTAGAGCTATATAACTATTTAATAATGCCATCACCTATTGCTCCTGTTATGTTTGGGGTGTCAAAAATACATAAGGATCTGAGTAATCCAATTCTCAGATCAATAGTGGATGGCAGGAATAGCGCAACTTATGCCTGTGCTAAGGTAGTAGATAGGATTCTCCAGAAATATGTAAGCTCTGAAATCTGTATAAGTAAGGATTCTTGCTCCTTCTTAGAGAGGATTAATAATATAAGTTTTGATGAATATAATAACCTACTCACAATTGATGTAAAAGACCTCTATACCTCAATACCGCAAGATCTAGGTATCGAGTGAGTAATATTGAATTTAAAAGAAAAAGGTGCACCTTCATCTGAATTAATGCTAATTGAGGAATTATTAAGTATAGTACTAGCCCATAATTATATAACATTTAAAAACAATTTTTTCCATCAGAAGAGTGGGGTGGGAATGGGGTAACCCTGCGGGTCAAGTTTTGCCAATTTGGTTATGAACTATTGGGAAAAGCACTATATATTTAATAAAGAGCATATAAATTCCCAAATTATTTATTATACTCGACATTTGGGCGATATATTTATATTGTTCAAGGGAAATCAAAACCAGGCTGAAGATTTGTTAAAGTATTTGGATGAAAGTCCAAAAATGAACACAAACCAAATAAATCAGTTCTCAACGGTGTGGCAAAGGAATGGTGAAAGCAAAATGCTTTAACGAACCTCAGGTACAATAAGAAATGTAGAATCCAGTCAAAATAGCGTACAAAGCACTTTAATACACGCTTTCATCTCACGACTTCATCAGAATACATTCATTACCCACTTCATCCTGTTTAAATATACAATCAATTAAACAAACAATTAAACAATTAACTTCCTTGTTTAAAACTATTAATTAAAACCAGTTTAAAACAATCCCTAACTACTAAATAAATGAAGCACATTACATTTCTTATTTATTCCTAGTTTCCTATGTTTTAAAAAACATTTTACATTTATTGTTTCATTTAAACCAGGAAACTTATCCGAATTTAACCTGACTTGCCATAGTGTTTCCCTCTGTTCTAGATAATTTTTGAAATCACCAGCTCTACTGTCAGGTTCACATATTTCAAGCACAGAAAATACAAATTTTTTAAAACAATGACAAATGATAGAGTGTTTATATAAGGCATTTTTGTCATCTTTACATTTTATACTGTATAAATGTTCTTTAATGCGGGTGCTTAAACTACGTGTTGTCATTCCCACATAGAAAGCCGGGCATGCTGTGCACATGCCTACATACACTAACCCGCATGAATTACAGTTTGCAAAACCTGGGACTTCAATAATTCTATCACTACTAACTATAGAAATGTTAGAACCTACAGAAATGAACCGACTGACTTTGCAATTTTGACAACAAAACATACCTTTTTTATTTTTACTAACTTTCCTTGATTCAAAGTTATGATATTCTAACATTTTCTTAATATTATTAGAGTTCCTAAACACAAAATGTGGTTTACTACCCAATATTTTTAAAATATCATGATTTCCTTGAATAATTCTCCAGTTTTTTGTGAGAATTGATGCTATTTCTTTCATATCACCACTCATATCAAAAGAACATATGACTTCATTATCTAAACTACTAGTTCTACACTCTTTTACTATATTTTCATTAATAGGTTCATTTAATATTGCTGGAAATAAAGACTCATGTTTATCAAAAATTTCATTTCCATTGGTCATTAATACATTAATATCATAACCTCTATCAATAAATAAAGAAGTTATGAAATGAAATTCTTGAATTAAGTTTTCACGTTTACTAGTCATGCGACTTGCTCTTATATATTGACCTCTCGGTATATTTTTAATAGTGTGTTTTGGATGGTTGCTTTTATAATGCAGGTATCCATTAGTGAAAGTACGTTTTCTATGTATTTTACTGTGGAATCTATTTTCATTGAGATCCCACCAAAAACAGATATCCAAAAAATTCACCATCAACCCTACATCACCTACAGTAAACTGTAAAAAATCTGAATGTTCATTAACTTTTAATACAAAATTTTGAACCATCGCCACATCTCCTTCTATTATAAAAATTAAATCATCGATGAATCTCTTATAGAAAACAATATCAAATTTCTCTTTTATTATAGATAATATTTCCATCTCCCACCATGCCATGACTATATTAGCAAATGAAGGGGCAGCGGATGACCCCATGGCAATTCCCTTTCTTTGCCTGTAATATTGTTTGTCAAACATAAAATAATTATTTTCCAATATAATTTCTAAAAAACTACAAATGGTTGAAATTACATCATTAGAAAATAAATTTATTCTACTTAAATAACTACGTACAGCTTCAATTCCCTTAACATGTGGAATACACGTATACAATGATATGACATCCAAAGTAAAAATAATATGTTTCTTGGGGTCAAAAATCTTATTTCTAGCAAAATTTTTTAATTTTTCCAAAAAGTGCCATGAGTCTTTGACATAAGATGAAGTTTCATATAATATGGGTCCCAAAACAGCATCTATAATTAATGAAATGCCCTCAGTACTAGAATGGGGACTTGACACCACAGGTCTAAAAGGGGGATTTTTGGAATCTTTATGTATTTTTGGGATTCCAAAAATCACCCCTATTTTCGGATGTTGTACAGAACAAAAGTTGTATAATTCTATACTAACATACCCAGACATAAGTGCATCATATAGATGCGATTCAATGAGTCTAAATCTTTTATAAATGTCAAATAAATTTATTTTCTCATATTCATCTTAATTATTTAAAATTTCCAACATACTGTCATAGTACGCTTGTTGTTCCATGATCACTATATTGGACCCTTTATCACTTTTCATAAATCTTAAAGTACTTCTTAAAGTTTTTAGATGTTCCAAAGCAATTCTTTCTTCTTTATTCAAATTATCATTATTTTTCTTTTTATTATTATTTAACACTTTTTTAATGTCCTCAATACATACTTGTTCAAAAACTTCAATAGTATGCTGTAATCTAGGTGAAAAAGTTGATGGTTTAATTAATGCTTTCTCTGATTGGGGAACATCATGCATCAAATATGCTAAATTCAAATTTCTAACAAATTTTTTAACATCTATGACTGTTTTACTATAATTTGCCTTTTGATATGGTACAAAATTAAAACCATATCTTAATAATTTCAATTCCTCACTAGAAAATACATATTCTGTTAAATTGATAACATTAAAACAATCAATGTCATTCATCATGCCTCGTCCCCCGACGAATTCGACCCCAAAAAAGTACGACTACGTGTCAAAACTGTTGACTTACTCCCTTGGTTTCTTTTAGTCATTAAAGCTTCATTAACAGTTTTTTGTTTAACACTTATACCTTGCTGCCCAATGGCTGGTGAAACCCCACTTGTACCTATTCTTTGTGGTTTACTTACACATTCAGGGTTATTATTACTTAAATTATTCTCACTTGAAATGTTAACCTTTGCTGTACTATCAATAGTGTTAACATTTCTCCCATTGTTACTGTTCTCTTTATTCTGAATATTCAAATTAGCTCCCAAATCAGCAGCACCTACAACCTCACTGAAAGAGCGCTGACTAACCTTTCCATTCATGAACATATTATTTCCAGTTTTGTTCTCAGAGAAATTATTCCCTCTGATATTAGGAGCAAAATTGTTATAAGCAGTCTTATTCTTATACACAGTCATATCTCATATTAATTTAGAATGTTTTCTATTAAAAACCTCTACAGCATGTGTATTCACCTCACGTGATAAGGCATTAAACAATGATTCAAAATTTTCAACGGTTAACTTGCTCTTAATATTACCCTCAATGTTGTTAATCTCAGTTCTTAATAATTCCATTTTTTGCTTGTTATTATCACTTAATAATTTCAAAAAATTAAGTCCAGCTTCATTGAAAAATGTCACTAAAGTCTCAAACATAGGATTCCCCAAGCTAACCCCGTTGGGGCACTTGAAGAACCGTAAACCTTTCGGAACTATGCCAAGCTCCATACACTTCAAAAAATAACAGTTTTCAAGTTGCAATGATTTGTACCTTTTCAATAATCTTAGCAGTTGTTCCTGTTGTGCCGATATCGATCCAAAACTGTTATTACTTGCTACATGTTTAAAGTTCTGAAATGGATTGTCATTTCCACACAGTAACTGCTCACAGCATGCTTCTGCTGTGTCGCGGACGGGAAACTGCAAACCTTTCCTTTTTGCTCCTCGTCCATTACTTTCTGGTGTAGAACTTCCTAGGTCGATCACCGTGTCACCTTTGTGGAATGATGTCATAGGACTTGACGTCCGCCCCACGTTTTCTTGTCCATTTGATTTAGTAATAAGAACTTTTAAAGACGCTTGAATATCCATCAACGTAGTTAAAAGAATGGTATTTATGTTGTCACCCATTGCCGACGGTGTCGGATGTATAGACATGTTAAGTAGAGACTCCTCAATAGCTTCCGCCATACCACACCACAAAAATAAACGAATAAATCCAAAAACGAACACAAACCAAATAAATCAGTTCTCAACGGTGTGGCAAAGGAATGGTGAAAGCAAAATGCTTTAATGAACCTCAGGTACAATAAGAAATGTAGAATCCAGTCAAAATAGCGTACAAAACACTTTAATACACGCTTTCATCTCACGACTTCATCAGAATACATTCATTACCCACTTCATCCTGTTTAAATATACAATCAATTAAACAAACAATTAAACAATTAACATCCTTGTTTAAAACTATTAATTAAAACCAGTTTAAAACAATCCCTAACTACTAAATAAATGAAGCACATTACATTTCTTATTTATTCCTAGTTTCCTATGTTTTAAAAAACATTTTACATTTATTGTTTCATTTAAACCAGGCAACTTATCCGAATTTAACCTGACTTGCCATAGTGTTTCCCTCTGTTCTAGATAATTTTTGAAATCACCAGCTCTACTGTCAGGTTCACATATTTCAAGCACAGAAAATACAAATTTTTTAAAACAATGACAAATGATAGAGTGTTTATATAAGGCATTTTTGTCATCTTTACATTTTATACTGTATAAATTTTGAATCATTGTTTAATGCCTTATCACGTGAGGCGAATACACATGCTGTAGAGGTTTTTAATAGAAAACATTCTAAATTAATACGAGATATGACTGTGTATAAGAATAAGACTGCTTATAACAATTTTGCTCCTAATATCAGAGGGAATAATTTCTCTGAGAACAAAACTGGAAATAATATGTTCATGAATGGAAAGGTTAGTCAGCGCTCTTTCAGTGAGGTTGTAGGTGCTGCTGATTTGGGAGCTAATTTGAATATTCAGAATAAAGAGAACAGTAACAATGGGAGAAATGTTAACACTATTGATAGTACAGCAAAGGTTAACATTTCAAGTGAGAATAATTTAAGACAATGGCAAGTCAGGTTAAATTCGGATAAGTTTCCTGGTTTAAATGAAACAATAAATGTAAAATGTTTTTTAAAACATAGGAAACTAGGAATAAATAAGAAATGTAATGTGCTTCATTTATTTAGTAGTTAGGGATTGTTTTAAACTGGTTTTAATTAATAGTTTTAAACAAGGATGTTAATTGTTTAATTGTTTGTTTAATTGATTGTATATTTAAACAGGATGAAGTGGGTAATGAATGTATTCTGATGAAGTCGTGAGATGAAAGCGTGTATTAAAGTGTTTTGTACGCTATTTTGACTGGATTCTACATTTCTTACTGTACCTGAGGTTCGTTAAAGCATTTTGCTTTCACCATTCCTTTGCCACACCGTTGAGAACTGATTTATTTGGATGAAAGTACTGACTTCCTTGAATTTACATATAACTTTGAAGAGAAACAAATTCCATTTTTAGATGTACTTTTGATTAAAAATAATATTGAAAAGAAGTACGAAACTAGAATTTATAGGAAGCCTTCGTATTCTAATACCTTCTTGCATTATTCAAGTGCCCACCCTATGTTTCAAAAAAAGTCAGTTGTCAAGGGACAACTAGTTAGGGCAGCACGAATGATTTCAAGAGAAGATGATTTTTATGATGAATGTAACAATCTAAGAGATATGTTTCTCAAAAGAGCATACCCTAGTACTATCTTGGATAACATAATAGAGGAAGTCCAAGGGAAGAGAAATAGGGGAATTTATACACCAATTGTGAGAAGTAATACAGAAATACAAACCCAAGAAACAATAGTAAATACCTCTAGGGACTCTATGAGCGAAATATTGGACTCTACCACAGATGGAATACTCGGGGAAAGAGCCTTATTTTTTGAGTACAGTCTTACTTTGACCTTTAATTCCGATTTTTACTTTCTGAAAGGTATTGTATCTAAAAATTGGAATATTTTGAAGGAGAGTAAAGAATTAATAGAGAAAATAGGGGAAGCACCCAAATTTACAGTAAGAAGAGATAGAAACTTCAAAGAACTTTTGGAGGGCATATATAAAAACACTAATAGTTGTAATAACAACAAAAATAGATGGGGCATGTATAAATGTGGCTCCTGTTCTTTCTGTAAGCATATTTTAGTGAACAACTCATTAATTATTAACAACTTTGATTTAAAAAGTAACGGTAGATTCAACTGTAATTCCAAAATGGTGGTATACTTGGCTAAATGTCAGCTCTGCCCATATTTTTACGTGGGCAAAACTATTCGTAGACTAAGAGACAGAATCTACGAACATATTTATAATATAAGTAAGGTCAAGCAAGAAAATGCATTCGCCAAGCATGTGTTGGAACATCCCACACATATATTCAAGTTTTGGATTCTTGATCAGCTAACACCTAATAGAAGAGGGGGACCTATAGAAATAGAATTAGAAAGGCAGGAATTGTTATGGCAGATCAGACTATATGCATATAACTGACCGGGTCTCAATGATATGTGTTCAATTATGGCTATATTAAAACTTAAAAGCCTCCGTAGGTCGTTTTGTTCATTTTGTATTTTTATATGTGCGATCATTTAAAATACGAGCAAATGGGATTTAGCTGCTGTTTTTTCAAAAATATATATATATTTAAATATATATTCATAGGTATAAGTATAATTGGATATAAATTCAAATATTTGTTTTAAAAAAACTTTTTTAGAATTTTCTTGGCTGCTGCTGTTTGGGTCAAACTGTTTTAAATTGTTTTTTAATATTGGTATAGCTGATATAGTTTTACTGATTTCAATGAAATTAGTAATTATTGTGAAATTTATAACATGAATTTAATATATGGAGTATATCTCTTTAATATTTTTCATCAATGTGCCAGCTGATTAAGTATGGATACTATTTAAACAGTATCACTTGATTCAATGCTATCTGATGTTCGTGTATTCTCTGAATGAAAAGCGCTTCAGCTTATCAGTTTTCAATAAACGGATTGTTTTAATGGATGTTTGGCATATTTTGCGGATTTCAGAACCCCCAATAACATACTCATCTACATTCTGATTATTTTAGTGATCTATGACTATCTTCATCATCATCTACCTCTTTTGCCCATTTTCTACATGGGGTCTGGGTGCCATATCAACTGTTTCTATCTATCTTGATTCAGTGGCACTCTCCTACCTTCTTTGACAGTCTTGTCTGACTGTCACAGGTCTTCCTCAAACTATCCAGCTATCTCTTTGCTAGAAGCTCTCATTTCATCTTGCCTTCTTCCTTTCTTTACCAACTCTTCTTCACCAGATTGTCTTCTGCTTTTCTGCACATATGCCTGAACCACCACAATCTGCTTTCTTTGACCATCTCTGTAATTGGATATACTTTGACTTCTACTCTAATGCCCTCAATTCTTTGTCTGTCCTACAGTGTGCATCCTAACACCATTTCCTTCACCTGTAGCTTCCTCATCTACTCTGTCTTCACTGCCCAGTTTTCTGTATCATACTGTAGTACTGATCACATTGCTGTTTTGTACACCCTATTTTTTAGCTTCTTTGGCATTTTTCTGCCACACACACACTATCCTTGAGACTCTATGAAAGTTGGCTGCAGCCCCTGTGATTCTAGCTTTGACCTCCTCATTCAGACTCCCCTTCTTCTCAATCATCCCTTCCAGATACTTGAAGCTTCTAATCTTTTCCTCTGTTTTCTCTTCTATCTCATTTCTTAGCTTCTTCTAATTTCCCCCATTTGCAGCCATTACAAATGCTTTATTTATAGTCAGTTTCATCTTGTGTGCCTTCCCTTCAGTTTTGTATTCCATTTCCCTATCATCTATTGAAGTTATTATCCAGACCCTACTTGTAATGCTACATCATCTGCATACAACTTTGTTGATTTGTCCCCGTCGACGTGTTTGCTATTGTTGTCCATCACCAGTATGAACAGCAGTGGGCTCAGAGCTAAACCTCACTAAACACCTACTCCCACTGGGCACCCCTCTGTGAGTTCAAGCACTATTGGTACTTGGGTAATTGAGTCCTTGTACATAGCCTGCACTATTTCTGACAATGTTCTGGAATTTTAACTTATTGCTGGACTGCCCAAATCAGCTTTCTTGGAACCTTGTCATATGCTTTCTCCAAGTCTAAGAATGCCCGGTTGAACTCTTTTCTCATCTATAGCTTCTTCTCAACTATCTGTCTCAGTGCAAACATAAAGTCAGTTGTGCTGCTTGTTGATCTGAATCTGAACTGCTCATGTCCCATCTTACTTTTTACTACTCTGTGTTTTTGTTTATTGGTCACTATTTCCAGAACTTTCATACAGTGTGACAAGAATTTGACACCTCTGTACTACCCACAGTAGTAAATGTCCCCTTTGTTATTGTACACTGGAACTAGTATGCTTTTCTCTTTACTGCTATGAATACTCTCTGGAGCTATTTCTCCCCAAAGTCACCAAACATCTTGATCATATCTGCTGTAATCTCATCTGAGCCTCCTGTTTTCTATAACTTCATTTTCCTTAGTGCTTTTTTCTTCTTCTAAGGTGGTTTCATCTTCCTCTTCTTCTCTCATCATAGGCTGTGCCTGTGGCAGTACAACCTCTGTGTGTTTTTTTTTTCATTCTGAAACTGCTGGAACTACTCCTTACTTCTGCCTTAGTTTTCCTATGGACTGGTGAGAAGGTTGGTGCTAGCATCCCTTATGAGGGGTACCTGAAAACTATCTTTATATTTCTGTCTTTGCCTTACAACCTGATAGTTTCTTTGTGCCATCGACTGAGTCTCTTTCCAAAAGCTTGTAGAGTGTCATGATGCCTTTTTCTTTGCTATTGCAACTCCTCTCTTAGCCCCCTTTTTAGCCAACTAGTATTCCCTCTTTGCTTGGTCCATCTTTTCTATCACCCACTTTTTCCAGTATTCCCTCTTTGCTTAATTCATATTTTCTACCACTATTTTTCTATAATCCTCCTTTCTTTTGATGACTTCCTGGACTTCGTCATTCCACAACCAGCTTTCCTTACATACTTTATTTTTACACCTGGCTTGGCCACATATCATTTCCATATTCACAAATGCTGTTTTGAGGTGCTGCTATTCTATTTCAGCTTCAACTATCTTGTACTCTTCCTGAGGTATTAGAACCATGAGTATTTCCTTGAACTCTTTTGCTTTCTGTACAGTCAACTTACAGATCTTCAGTCTAGTTTCTTTTGATCTTAAAGCCTTCTCTGACCACTGCTTGCAGCTAACTGCAGCAACCAGTGGATTATTCTGTGGGTTGACTGTTTCACTGGGGATGACTTTGCAATTGAGTAGTGTACTATCCTTACAATGTAGTCTGATTGCTAGGAGTCTGTCACTAATTCTGATGATATTCACTGTCCCCTGAAGCCTCTCCTTTACAACAATTCCCACAACATTTCTAGTCCAGTCTCCTCCTCAGTAGTAGGCTTTGTTGCTTTCCAAGCTGCATCCTGTCAGTGAAGCTATACTGAGTGCAACAATGCTCATTCATGTTTGGCAGGCTGATTGTTTTTACAACCAACTTTCACTAAAAAGAGTTGTCCCAGGTAACCCAAGCTGGGCAAGTGGACATCATCTGGCCAGTATCTTATTGATCTAGGTCTGCTGGGCTTTTTGACAGATACACACTGGCTAATAGGGGCACATAGGCTCACCATTGTTGGTCTATAGAACACTTCTACAGTCTGTGCTGCTGCTCACAGCTCCTTTCTTGGGTGTGTTTGAGGTGGAAACACCCACAAGTTTTTTGGGAGGTGGGAGAAACCCCAAGGAAAACATGCAAATTCCATACAGGCATTGAATGGAAGCCAGGATTAAACCTCAGACCTTTTGAATGGGAGCAAAGATTATATAATGAACAGGAGCAGTCCCACCCTGGAGTCCTGAAGGACATGCTTTTTTTTTATTTACTACCATCACCTTGCACTACTTCAGGCTGTTCCTCCATGGCGTCCCCATTTGTTCATCCATACATCCTCCAATTGCTCCAGAAGTAACTCTTTATTGGGCAGGCTCCCCAACATTGTGGTTAGTAGACATCAGATGATGTTAAAGGCCTTAGGAACTTGAGTAATGCTCACAGTCATCTTGAGGAAACAGCTGTGACAGGGATAGCAAGTGCCAGAATCTCACATTCCTGGTCCACAGGCAAGGGCAGTACCTCCCACAGATTCAGATGAAGATTCTGAGGGAGAACCTCCAGTTGTAAAGGTACCCGGCAGACATAGTCATGCACAATATGTTCTTGCCCTGGCTAAGATGCAAAGAATAGCACACACACTCACCAGTGAAGGAATACATGTAACAACCTAAGCACATACAAATATTAAAAGTCATGCCATCTGATGTCCACAAATGTTACTTACCCATGAAATGTCTGTGTATGGATAGCATAGACAGAGACAACCCTAAAGCACATGACTCATAACTGCAGTAATGTCAATGTAAGTGGGGAACCTGCAGTATACAAACAAATGTGTAAGAATGTAAACTACCTGCTTTCTGTCATTCTTGTACCTATCCACTCTGTGCATCAGACATATATGCAACCTTAAGTCAAACCCAAATGAACAAAGCCCATGGCACAGTCATCATCATTCTCACAGGGTGGGGGGTGCAGTGGATCAAGAGTGTCACCAAAGATACGTGGATGCTAGCCCTACTCCACCAGGTGTACCAACACAGACATGGCCCAACCCAGTGTGTCCCTCATCCTATTCAATGAATCACCCACATAGTTGAGGCGGTCACATCATAGCAAATGATAGCACAATATTGTGAAGTAACCATACTAACGCTGACAACACAACAAGAACAGACATATGTGTAATATAGCAGAAGTGAAATTTTAAAATTGCATACATAGCAAAATTATTTTTTCCATTGCATATTGAAATACATTCAAAATATGAGCATGTAAGCAGTTTGTATAGAGGATAAACATAACTTATGAAATAGTGCAGTGATTTGCAGAACAATCTTCTCCAAGAAACTGGCAGTAATGCTCTGTCTGTATTGAATCAGTCTTTCCTCCTTCTACTTTCTTAGCTAGATTTTTACCTTTCTATACTGCAGATTCAGCCCTTTGGGCACTCTGACTATGCAAACGAGGTGTCAAATCATTAACATTTCTGAATACCAAAAGCATCACTTGGTATAGGAAATGCAAACATGGTGTAGATAGCTACATGATTGCATGCACATGGCCTAGGACTACAGGGAGGAGCAATAACAATTGTTAGTTGCTAATGGCTTGCAGCTATTGCTGATTGCTCTGACTACAACAACAAACAATGCTGAAGTGGCTGTTCTCTCTGATGTGTTTGTATCATGCACAGGAGACTTACAATAAAAAGGCATAAGCACCTTGAGAGTTATGAGAACAACCTTAATAACACTGACATCCTTGAACTAAGAGCACACTGTTCATCCTCTGCTTAAAATCTGTCTGAAATACTGATTGGCTATGTTACACATTGAAACAAAGATACAAAGAAATGGCCATGACATTGTATTTCTGTAGTTAAGCTGAGAGAAGAGGAAGATATTCAGAAAATAAAAATAAGAAACAGCTGGCATTGCTGGCAACCTGACATTAAAATGGTATAGACAATTATTAGCATAAAGCATTGGTCAATATGACATTGATCTAGATATGTTCAAGCAAAGGAGAAAGCACGAGGGATAAGAAACAAATGAGTGTATATTGTGATTGCACTGAGTTGAGGGTTAATTTCCAGATAGTGTGCTGTCTGTCAGAGTTAATGCACAGAGCATATGATCAGGTTGCACCACACACAGATCTAGGAAAGTTCACAATCCTGCCTTTTCATTATCATTTCCCTATATTTGTTAATTCTGATAATTGTCTATTGTTTCTCCCTTTTTTGGTGTTCCTCATTTTTACATGTTTTGGCAGCATGTGGCAGCATTTTTTAGCAGTGAATGAGAGTCCACTGCCAAGGTACAAGCTGAGAAATGTAACTTATCATGCTGTCAGTAGTGCATTTTACATTGGCACAGGTGTGCTTTGCTACAGCGCTCTGAACAGCAGTAAGAGATGAAATTCTTCATTGCATCTATGCATCCTTGTAGCACATAGGTTAAATTAAATGATTTTAAAGACACAGGAAGGAGGATGTAGGGTTTGAAGCCACATGCTACTTGGAATGTTTGCAACAGATGTCAAAATGCAGCTTGTGATTTGTTTTGTGGAATGTAAATTGTTGTATTTGTTCTTTTCCCTGCATAATTTCAGCACTGCTTATCAGAGTGCAAACAGGGCTCACAGTTGATGGAAACTGTGCAATTTCATAAATTAAATCTTCATTAGTGCAAACATGTTTGGCACCAGTGCACCAATGCACGAGACTGATATACTTGTAAGGTGTTTATGTCAGTAATATAGTATAAATGTAAAGTACACGGTTTGGTTCTCACCTTTGGTTCAGTTATTCAGTGCTGCTTATCACTAGGTGGTGACACCAGAGAATTTAGGCTCATTTGTTCACAGCTACCCTGCGCCTAGCTTGGTCACCTTTGACTGCAAGACCCTTGCATTTTATCTAAAGCCATCCGTGGACCTACAAAGCTTATATAAGGTATTTTATGCACTTGGTTTAACTAGCTCAGTCCTATTTAACAGTTCTGTTCCAGATTTCTTGACTTGTTTGAATTTATCACTGTTTTTACAGCCTGCACTTGTTAAAAAAAAACATCTGTTTGTTAATGTACTGTTCTTAGGTCGTTTTAACAGTATACTGATATTTCCTAACTTCCTCTGATAGTGCAAAAGTTGTTTACCAAAGTTATCCTGAATTTGCCCAAATATTTCTAAGTTTGCACACACTTTTCTGTATTTGGGAACATTTCTCAGGACTGCCATAGATTCCTGATATTGCAGGAGTCCTGCATTTTGTTGTAAATAAAGCATTTGTTGCTGCACTTGAGCTCAAAACCAGTTCATTTTACATTAAGAAGGCTTTATTCTGCACTCTGGTGGGAGCAGAGGGATGATTCTACCCATCAAAGTTGGGAACTGCTAGTGGAAGGCTTATTGATAGCATAGCTACCCAAGTTAATAAATGCTTTATGGAAACCATCCTAGCTCTTGTTAATTCTCGAAACATAACCAACAACCTTGCCGCTGTAGCATCACAATTCAGCAGCTCCTCCCAAAATAACACCAACCAATTTACTTTCTAACCAGTGTCTGTAGATACCATAAAAAAACTACTGCATAAACTCAAAACTACCATCCTAGCTGCAGAAAATCTGCCAGCCAAATTTCTACAAATCGCAGTCAAAGGGATAGCATACCCAGTAGCAATACCCATTAATAGAACTATATCTGAGAGCACAGTACCTGCCATCTGGAAGATATCCCACATAATACCTCTATTCAAAGGAGGCAATTCCATAGAACTTAGTAACTATTGTCCAGTTGCCATCTTGTCACCCTTACCTAAAATCCTAGAGAGAATCATCCATACCCAACTCATGGACTACCTTCACACCCACAAACTGCTATCAAGATCACAACATGGTTTTCGCCCCTATCATGTTACCACTACAGCCCTATTGTCCTTTACTAACACAGTCAACCACTACAGAAATCAAAGAACATTTGTATCTGCCATATTTTTAGACTTATCCAAAGCCTTTGACATGGTAAATCACAATAAACTGATCAAGATTCTCTCCTCCCTAAATCCTAGTAGCTCCTCTATCACCTGGTTCCAAACTTAGCTATCAGGACGTTAGCAGGCCATACTGTGCCAACACCACCTCTCCACTCTCCTGCCAGTCGCTTTAGGGGTCCCTCAAGGCTCCATCCTTGGACCCCTGCTTTTCTCCCTCTCTATCAATCAACTCCACACCTCTACTCTTCATGACTCTGTGATACAATATGCAGATGACTCTACCCTTATATGTGTACAGCCTCCTTCCTACAAGATCTCCACACCATAACCCGAGATTCTTTTCTGTCAGTAGAAACATGGCTTACCAACCTCCAACTTATCCTAAACCCCAATAAAACAAAGCCGCTTCTCTTTTATCCCTCTAGAACTCCCTCTGCTCTCCCAACTTTCAACATAGAGTCTAAAAACAAAGCTATAATCCCCCCAGTGACCCATACTAAATTTCTGGGGGTTGAAATTGACAACAATCTGAAATTTGACATTCATATCGCCCAAACTATTAAAAAGGTTCACAAAAAATTAGGTCTCCTTTACAGAAACAAACAATTTTAACTAGATCTACAAAAGCTATCATTGCCTGTACACACATCCTGTCAACTCTCTTATATGCCTGCCCTGTACTAACCAACCTCCGTAAAACTGATCTCACCAAGCTAGAATCATGTTTAAACAAAATTGCCAAGTTCACTACTAATGCCACACAAAGGTCACATTACTGCACTTCTCATAAGCTACTAAACTGGCTAGAATTTCCTCACCTGGTGCACTATAAACAACTAACCTTTACCCACAAACTCCTGCATCAACCTGATAAAATTCCTACTCTCAAGAATCTTACACCACCTCTAGAGCCCTCCATTCCGGTGGCAAACTTCTTTTAAAAACCACTAAAGCTAACAACTCAGCTGGTGAATCTCACTTTTCATACATCATTCCTAAAATATGGAATAGACTGCCTGCCTCTATTTCCTCTAGCTACTTCATAGTACAATTCAAAAAACTTCTCACTACTCACTTAGTAAACACCTGGCTTTTCCCTTGTAACCCTCCTGGATAATTCAGTTCTGTATACTTAACCACACCTCCTCAATTAGTACAGGCATATTACACTTGTTTATCTCATGTCTATTGTAGTTTTCCTTCCTCTTTAACTATCTGTAAATGCTCACATATCTCATGCTGATAATATAATCTTTGAAGTACCATCATGCCCTGTTTGTACTATTGCTGAATTTATACACCATTATAATTTCTTTTATTATTGTTCATTTTTAGCTTTTACAATGTATATCGTTCATTTTTAACTTTTAAAAGGTATGTTTTTGTTATTGTTGGAGCTTTTCTCCCCGGGCCTCTGTTGAAAAAGGACGTGTCCAGTCAGACTTTCCCTGTAAACAAATGTAAAATAAATAAATAGATTGTGTGCTTATCTGATTGGTCTGATGGCTTAACTGTGTAAAATTCTTTCATCCTGCTGGTATAAAATCCTCTGCATAAATGAGGTTACTCATGGCTTGTATATATGCAAACCTCTGCAGTTTAAAATCCTCTGTAGGAAACACTCTCCATAGCCACTCAGTGTTCATAGCTGCTCAAAGAGCTGTCAATTTACACAGAGGACAGCACCACTGCAGGTCATCCTATAGTGCGCTATTATACCCTTCCCATCTACTAAGGATCTGGTATAATGGATATGTGCTTCCCTGTTTCTTTATCTGTCACCTGGAGGATATGGGGATCCTGAGGCAGTGTACTAACTGCTTTATGTTCACTGACAACCACTTAATTATAGAACAGAAAAGTACAGTATGTGAGAGATGCAGATACACAATGTCATTGGAGGCAAAGCTGTCACATGCACACATAAAAAATGCAAACCAGGTTGTCAGTGTTAAATCCAAAACCCTCACTACCAACACTAAGGAAAAAACACATAGACCCACATATTCATAGGTACTCACATGTGATCTACCAAAACCTTCAAGGCCTCCTAAAAGCATATTCCAGTGGCCCAACACACACTCAAAAAAAGACAGTGCCTCACACAACACATAGCTCATAGTAGCCCCACTTCAAAGCTCATAAGGTAATGCACCACACAACCTAACATTCTAGTTATTGGGAATTCCATTGTAAGACATACTGATGTCCCCTTTAACAGGCTAAACAAGGAGGCAATTATAGTGAACTGTCTATCTGGAGCTAGGATCCGCCAGATCACAGATGCACTTTGGTCTTTAAACCACAAGTACCAGTATGACATGGTCATAGTCCATATGGGAATCAATAACCTAAGACATACCTCACTGAACTATATGGAGAGGGACAAGATGGAGCTCTCTGAATATGTATCCCTGGCGGGTATAAACATTGCCTTGAGTAACATCTTACTTTTCACCAGTGATGATGCCATAGTACCAGCAAAAAATTGACTTCAGCAATTGGTTTAGTTTCTGGTGTCACAGCAAGGGGATCTAATCAGCCTGGAGGGATATGATTGACATACTGCAATGCTTTGCCAGAGATGGTTTGCACTTGTCACCACTTAGCTTCCAGATACTGGCAAAAGCTTTATCTATTCCCCATAGTGCCTTTTGTAAGTTGTGCTAAGCTGCCAAACCATCAACCATAACAAAAATCACTCATGACCACTTAAAGGTACAATGCTAGGAGTTAAAATTTTCACATTGGAGAATGCAGACATATATGCAGTCACTGAGACATAGTTCAGAACCTTGGAAAGCATCACAACTATCAAAGGCTACAGTGCCTTTCATACATTTCAATCCACCTCAGCTGAAGATAAACAAATGGAGGAGGTGTCTCAATGTTCCTAAAGGACAAATACATTGCTGGGCTGGTCCATCAACATGACTCAGTTGAGATACTCCCTGCCCAAATAAGCAGAGGTCCAACCCTTATCATATCCCTGCTAGCTACAGATCCCCTAACATGAATCTGTAAAGCCACACTTCCTTCCAAAACCCACTGGAATCTCTTAAAATTCAGACTAACACCATACCTATGGGTGACTTCAACTACTCTTCCATAAAATGGGAGACTTATACAATTCATATTTCACTTGCTTAGAGGTTTTTGGACTTCATTGGTGTAAACACTCTGGAGCAACTAGTTAGCTCCCCAATTAGAGGTGCACATATCCTAAACCTGGTCCTCATTAACATGGGGGGATGCTGCTGCCTTCTGTGCATTAACTCCTCTCTGGTAAGACCTGACCAGAAAATTATCTTCTTTATTACTAAAACTAACTTTGAACCCCCATCAATCTCCAGACCTGTTAAGGACTTTGCTAAGGCCAATTATCTCAAATTAAGGGACAGCGTATTCATAGGATCATAGGAAGTTACTAGGCTATTGGCCCTGAGGCCCTTATAAGCCTATCCAAGAGTTTAGCACATGTTTAGATAAGTCAGCACCCAAAGCCCTTGTCCAGCAGTTATCCAGGTTGTGCTTAAAAAGGGATAATGAGGAACTCTGCTTGACATGGAGAGTGAGTCTATTCCACAGATGGGGGAGTCTCTGGGACAGAAATCTGTCCCACCATGTCCTATTGATATCACTGACCAGGTTGAGGTCACACTTATGGGTTGCTCGAGTGGAGCATGACTTGCGGATATGCAGCAGTCCCATCAAGGTGGAGTCTGAGATAGCTTTGTATGCCAGACAGACGTCACCTGTGAGGAGTCTGTATTAAACTGAGTAGAGGGACAGGGCTTTTAGCCTATCTGTGTAGGGTAGATGTTTAAGGCCATGAATTCTCCTGGTGAGGAACCACTGTGGTCTCTTCAGCTGCTGCTTGTGCTTTGTGAGGTACATGCCGAAGGGGGCATTGTACTCAATAATTGGCATTATAAGGGAAGAATTCAGGGATGTTATGACCTCTTTGTCCCTCGATGAGATACCATTACTTATGAGGTGGGCCATGTAGAAAGCTTTCCATACAACGGAAGCAACATGGTGGTCAAAAGTCAGGTTGCTATCAACTTGGGTGCCCAAATCTCTCATTACTGATTGTGTACTTAGGACACTGTTATTAATGTGTTAATATGTGGGGATGTCACTTTCCCCAAAGGGGATGATGATGCATTTTTGGCATTCAGCTTGAGGCCATGTTTCTAGCACCAGGGGTGAGACCCACTTGGAGGACATCCACATCACTTGGGGAATTGATGACTGCACCCAGCTTTGCAGTCATCTGAAAACTTGGTCAGCCATAGCTCACTGGTTTTGGCCTGTACCTCAGACAAATGTATCCTGAATAACAGAGGCCTCAAGACTGATCCCTGGGGTATGCCACTCGTTATGGGTCTACTGCTTGAGGTGGCTTCCCCTATTTTGATTAGGTGGGTTCTATCAGTGAGCAAGTTTGCTACCCATCTGGTAACATACGGATTGATGCCTAGTTGAGAGAGTTTATCTACTATGCCCAAGTGGGGAATAGTGTTGAAGGCTTTGGCCAAACTAAGTTAGATGGTGTGCAATATCTTCCCCTCATCCGTGGCTTTGTTGTCTGTCTCAGAGAAGTCGACCATATTTAACAGACATGACCTCCACTTAACAAAGCCAAACTGTGTGGGATCAAGTGTTTGGAGGTTGCCAATGTCCCTGTTAATGAGGTCCATGATAATGCATTCCATGGCCTTGCAGATCAGGCTAGTTAGGCTGGTGGGTCTTTAATTTCCTGGATCAGTGGACACTCTAGCTTTGTGCAAAGGGATGACAGTGGCTGTCCTCCACTCGGCTGGGACAAAGCCGCTACAAAGCCTTTGGTTGAATAGGGTGCCTAATGGTGCTGCAAGTTCATGCGTGAGTTCATGTAGGATGCAGCCTGGGATGTTATCAGGTCCCATGGAAGCTGTATTTTTTGCTGTTGAGAGGGCAGTGATGACCTGTTCCCTAGAGATAAGGGGTGGGGGGCAGGTACTGGGGATGGCCTGATTTACAGATGGGGGAACAAAGCGGAGAAGTTTTCACTGCATCTGTCAGCCAGTAGATTGGCTATATTTACAGCATTTGTGTACATGGTGTCCTTGGCCACCATTTCTGAACAGATTTGGGTGCTTCCTTTGAGACTGCAGACATATGTATACTGTTAGAATCTCCATGTGTTCCAACTGGAGCGCTTCTCAAACAATCTGGAAATATATCGCTGATAAGTATGTTTCTTGGCACTTTTCAGAGTTCTGCATTGTCTTAATTTTTGCCTAACTGAATTATTTTATATATTTGCTGACATTGCTTGCTGTTTTTGCATCTGTTCTGAAACTGGTTCCCCGCTATTCCTGTGGTGGTGTTAAAGTTTATAAAACTGGTCTAACTGATCATTTTTAATTGAGTGGATTAAGTACCTCTGTTTTGCTTTTTATTGCTTATTTTCACTAGCCACACTATTCCGAGCATTTTCTATTAACTTTGCAACTTATTTAAACAGTTTTTTTGAATTCTGATACTGTTTGCACTTTAACTGATAATTTTTAAATGTTTTTCAACTGTTGAACTGATGAGAGCTACACACTCAAGTGCAATAGCCATTTTTCTGCTTTAAAAGTGTTTGTTTTACTGTATCTGTTTTAATTTTTGAAAAAAAAAATCCTATCTCTCTATTCATTTCCCACCTTTCTATAACCAACAGAGTCGTTTTTGTAGATGTTGCTGAATTCTGGGCTGTTTTGTAGTTGCTGTGCTGCCCAGACCTTGCTAAGATGGAAGGAAGCTTCTCTGTTCATCAGTGAGAGTGGTGAGCTTTGAACAGCCTATCTGTCACTGGAGGAGTGGTTTCAGCCCAGAATATGTAGTTTTAATGGCCATTTTGGGTTATTTCTATCCCTTTCATTTTTCTGTTTAAAAACCCATGTTTGAGCATTTTTACACTTGTATTACCTCAACAAGATCCTGCCTGGGTGTCCCGCAGAGTTCTACAGCAGCAAAGAGATAAAAGGGAGACTTTGAGTGGATTAAGTACCTCTGTTTTGCTTTTTATTGCTTATTTTCACTAGCGCACTGTTCTGAGCATTTTATATTAACTTTGCCACTTATTTGAACTGTTTTTTGAATTCTAATACTGTCTGCACTTTAACTGATCATTTTTAAATGTTTTTCAACTGTTGAACTGTTGAGGGCTAAACACTCAAGTGCGATAGCCATTTTTATGCTTTAAAGGTGTTTGTTTTACTGTATCTGTTTTAATTTTTGAAAAAACAAGCAAAAAAAAATCCTATCTCTCTACTCGTTTCCTGCCTTTCTATAACCAGTAGAGTCCAGTTTTCTGATTTTGCTGAATTCTGGACTGTTTTGTAGGTTCTGTGTTGCCCAGATCTTGCTAAGATAGAAGGAAGCTTCTCTGTTCATCAGTGAGAGTGGTGAGCTTTGAGCAGCTTATCTGTCGCTGGTAGAGTGGTTTCAGCTCAGAATCTGTAGTTTTATTGGCCATTTTGTGCTAGTTCTATCCCTTTCATTATTCTGTTTAAAAACCCATGTTTGCACAGTTTTTGCACTTGTATTACCTCAACAAGATCCTGCTTGGGTGTCCTGCAGAGTTCTACAGCAGCAGAGAGAGAAAAGGGAGACTTTAAGTGGATTAAGTATCTCTGTTTTGCTTTTTATTGCTTTTTTTCGATAGCCGCACTATTCCGAGCATTTTTTTTACTTTGCAACTTATTTGAAGTGGTTTTTGAATTCTGATACTGTTTGCACTCATTTCTAAGTGTTTTTCAACTGTTGAACTGTTGAGGGCTACACACTCAAGTGCAATAGCCATTTTTCTACTTTAAAAGTGTTTGTTTTACTGTATCTGTTTTAATTTTTTGTAGAAAACAAAACAAAAAAAAAATACTATCTCTCTACTCGTTTCCTGCCTTTTTATATCCAGTAGAGTCCGTTTTTCAGATTTTACTGAATTCTGGGCTGTTTTGTAGTTTCTGTGTTGCCCAGACATTACTAAGATTGCAGGAAGGTTCTCTGTTCATCAGTGAGAGTGGTGAGCTTTGAGCAGCCTATCTGTCGCTGGAGGAGTGGTTTCAGCTCTGAATCTGTAATTTTGCTGGCCATTTTGGGCTATATTTATCCCTTTCATCTTTCTGTTTAAAAACCCATGTTTGTTGGTTTTGCATATTGCTCTGCGCTGTTTAACTAGGGTTAAACTATTCTCAGTGTCAGAAAGTCTGCTCTCTTAATTTCCCCTTAGAACTAGCCAGTTTTCTAGTTTTAGCACTCAAAACTGTTTTCTTGTGCTCAGCACTTGTTCAAAACTCATTGCAAGCACTAAATAATCTACAAATTACTGCTGCACTCAATTTTCCTCACTTGTTAGGAGGAAAACAGTTTTTAGTACTTAAATTAATAAGAACCTATCCAGACATGTCTAAGGGTCAGGTACCAGTATTTTCCCATGTCCACCTGATGAATCTGGGCATCTTGGGGCAATGTAGCAATTGCCTCCTGTACACTGACAACTCTCTCCTCCTACCACCCAACACTACAACCTGTGAGAGATGCACTTATATACCCAAACTGGAAGCCAAGCTCTCTCCAGCCAAGACTGTACTAGACAGTCAAGAGGAGAAGGTAAACAACTACACCACACTCAACACATAGTTCTTCAGAACCTACACTACCTAAACCCACACACATCGTAACACAAAACACACACCTACATTCACGAAGGCTCTCAATAAAAATCTGCCCAAACAACACAGACCTCCAAAGTTAAAATGCAAGCAACCCCCCCAACACTACCCACATGACACATAGCCCACAAAATCAGTGTGCCACTCAACCTCAGCCCATAAGGCGAAACAACGTACCCAACACACTAGTCATAGGTGACTCTATAGTCAGGCACACTGATCTTCCACTCACCAGGCTAAACAAGGAGAAGGTTACCGTCAGCTGCCTGTCAGGTTCCAGGATCCAACACATAAAGCAAGCACTTAGGACACTCCACAACAATTAGAAATATGACTCTGTCATTGTCCATGTTGGTGTGAATGACCTGAGATGTACATCCCTGGACTACATGAAAAGAGACATAGAGGAGCTTTTGGATCATGTAGCCCAGGCTGGAATGACCCTAGCCCTGAGTAGCATCCTGCCATTGCCCAGAATGATACCACAATACAAGGACAAAATGATTGACTTCAACAATTGGCTAAGCTTCTGGTGTCATTCTAAGGGGATCCAGTGTCTGTCTGCCTGGGATGACATGATCAACAGACCAAAATGCTTTGCCAGAGATGGCCTGTGCCTGTTGCTCCTGGGATTCTGGATACTGGCTAAGGCTCTTGCTCCCCTATAGTGCCTTTTTTAGGCAAGGTTCAAATGAGAAACTCACCACCATAGCAGGTATAAGCAAGCAAAATCTGAGGGTAATGCTACTCAATGCTAGAAGTCTAAACCTCAAAATGCACTCACTTGAGGCACTCCTTAAAATGGACAACATTGACATCTGTGCAGTGATGGAGACCTGGTTCAAGGCTCCAGATAGCACCCCTGCATTACCAGGCTATAACTCATACCACACCTTTCGGCCACCTAAGCTGGATATCCACACCTCCAGGCTAGTTGCTCAACATAATACATCAGAAATTATCTAAGTGCAACTAACACTTGGCAAGACTATAGTCCAGGTTGTAGCTTGTTACAGATCCCCCGCCATGCCCCAGGATGCCCACTCCACATTTCTTGATATACTGAGTAATATTAAGCTACAGCCCAATACCCTAATAATGGGTGATTTCAACTACCTCACTGTCAACTGGGAAAACTACTCATGTACTAACTCGTTTGCTCAACGCTTTCTGGAATTCACAAATTCCAACGCCCTGGATCAGCTTGTCCATACCCGCACCAGGGGCACCAATATCCTGGACCTGGTCATTACCAATATGGGCAACCAATGTTCCATGCCAGAGGTCAACTCCTCGCTGGTCATATCTGACCACAAGCTAATCACCCTAGACTTCAATATCCCGCCCCCATCCCCCATTAAGGAAACCACCGTAAAAATTTCTCCAAAGCCAACTTCATGCTTATTAAGACAGACGTGGTAAGCTTTACGACACCCATACAGATGGAAAATAGAGTTAAGACTGCTGAATCCTATACAAATGCACTGTATAAGCACATACACGAGTGCATGGACTGTGCTGTCCCCAACAGAACCAAGGCACTATCCTCCAAAAAAAGGAAGCCAATCTGGTGGTCCCCTGCCATAAACAAACTCTACAACAGAAGGAAGAAGCTGTTGCAAAAAAAGAGTAAAATTCCCTGACTGCAGGAACTCCCTGGTCAGCCTCAGTAAGAAGCTGAGATCCCTCATAAAATCCTCCAAAGCTAGTTATGAATATAAAATCGTCACTGATTCCCAAGACAACCACAAAGCATTCTACAGCTATGTCAAGAATCTCAATGACGACACTCAGATCTGCTCTGAGCTACAGCACAATGGCACTAGATAAACAGAACCAACTGATATTGCCAACTTCCTGTCAGATAGTTTCAGTGCAAACTTCACCCCCCCCTCACCCCCCAAAGGGCCCATCACTATACCGGAAGTATGCAAAAACCCTGTAATCATGGCTGCACAAGTAAACACTGCACTCTCCAAAGCCAAGAACACAGCATCCATGGGACCTGACAACATCCCAGGCTGCATTCTGCACAAACTACAGAATGAACTGGCACCCCACCTAAGTATCATGTTCAATTATAGCCTCACTTCAGGCTTTGTGCCTACTGAATGGTGCACAGCGATGATTAACCCACCCCACAAATGGGGCGCCACCACAGACCCTGGGAACTACTGCCCCATTAGCCTGAATAGCCTGGTCTGCAAGGCCATGGAACATATCATCTTGGAGCTTATAAACAAGGACATAGGTAACCTCCAAACTCTGGACCCCACTCAGTTTTAGTTTGTAAAAGGTATGTCATGTCTCCTAAATCTGATTGACTTCTTTGAAGCAGTCACCACAGCTGTGGATGGGTCTATATCATAACATCGAAGTTCCCTAATACTGAATGTTATTATATCGAACCCTAAACACCAAAGTGTGAAAACATCGAACAGTCAGAATAGCAAATTTTTTTCCCAGGGAAAAAAATTCGCTATTCCGGGAAACACACACACAGCACAAACACACGCACAAAAAACAGCCATCCACACACATACACTTACAATCCTACACCTAAACTAAACTTTACATACAGTACTAGCTATCCACTTACCTTAACCCAACCCTAACCCTAAAGTCCATCACTATCGCACACTCACCTCACCCGCGCCCTAACCCTAATTCACCTAACCCGCCCCCTAACCCTAACCTACACACAATCGCACACTTACCTGAACCTGACCCGTAACGCTCCAACATATCGAATGCTGAAAACAGCAAAGCCACAGCAATGGCCTACCAAATTCTTTCCCTGGGAAAGAATTCAATGTCCTGCACCTTCGCTGTTTTCAGCGTTCGAAATTACGGTTCGATATTATAACATTCGATGTTAGAGAACTTCGATGTTATAATATAGACCGGCTGTGGACGAGGGTAAGGTGGTGCACACAGCCTATCTTGACCTCGCCAAGGCTTTTGACACTGCCCCCCACTCTGGAGTTATAGATAAACTCACTTGACTGGGCATAAATACCTATGTCACAAGATGGGTGGCCAACTAGCTTACTGACAGAACCCACACAGTGAAAATAGCCAACTCCAAATCCAACTTCAGACCAGTGACAAGTTGAGTACCACAGGGCTCAGTCTTGGGTCCTCTCCTGTTTGGCATCTACTTCTCAGAAGTCTAGACTAATACAGCAGGTCTTTGGCTAATGAAGTTCACAGGTGACTGCAAACTAGGTGCCATAATAGAATCGCCTAATGATGTGGACATTCTACAAAGGGGCCTCACTGAGACTTCTGCTTGGTGTCACAGTCATGGCATCAAGCTCAATGCCAAGAAGTGCATTGTCATCCCCTTTGGGAAAAACACTGTACCCATGAACTACCACATAGATGGTAGCCTACTAAACACTGAAAGTGTGATAATAGACCTTGAGACACAGGTGGACGGTAGTCTCTCCTTTGATAATCACATTGCCACAGTAGTCAGGAAATCCTTCTACATGGCACACCTCATCACAAAGGCTTCACCTCCAGATAAAAAAGAGGTCATTGTTCCTCTCTACTCATCCCTCATCAGACCCATTATAGAGTACAATGCCCCATTTGGCATGTACCTCATAAGACATCTACAACAACTAGAAAGGCCACAGAAATACCTCACCGGCCTCAAACAAATGCCAGACCATCTCAAAAAACTTCAGTTCTATTCTGTCACTTATCACCTACTCGGTGGCAACCTCTGCCCAACATACAAAGCCATGTCAAACCCAGATCTGCTGGACATGCTACACTTAAAGAAACTTGAATCCCTCAGAACCACATGCTCCAGGGACCTAAACCTTGCCACCACAATAAACAGAACATGCTGGAGGGATAGATTCCTGTCCTAGAGACTTCCCATGCTCTGGAACAGACTACCCATTCATGTCAAGCAAAGCTCCTCATTAGCCCTCTTTAAGTAAAATCTCAACAATTGGATGGGAAATAGGAAATTCACCCCGGGGATCACTTCTGTGGCTCTGCTAGACAGGGGCACAGGAAAATAACTTTCTTGGGTGGCGAAAGCCAGCAAACTTTTTTGGCTAGGCTTATATAGGCCCCAGGGCCAATAGCCTAGTACCTACTATGAACCTATGTGGAGAAGGCTTTATGATTGTCTCTAGTAGATGTGGCCAATTTGGACTCGAAGTTGGCTTTAGATGATTTCACTAGTGTTCTTATTTGCTTGCTCAGACTAAGGAGAGATTGCTTCCAATTGGGCACCTGCTCCTTCTTGGTCTTGGATAGCAATTGTTTCCTTTTGTTATATAGTTTATTTTTTGCAGATGTCCACCAGAAATGTGGACATCTGCAATAATTTCCTTTTGTTATATAGTTTATTTATTGTAGATGTTCACTGTCTGGTGGACATCTGCAATTGTTTCCTTTTGTTATATAGTTTATTTATTGCAGATGTCCACCAGACAGGTTTACTCTTCCTTGCGGAGGATATTTTGTCCTGTCAGGTATTCTTGATTCCATGCATCTGTATAAATACTTGTATAGTACTTTGGTGTAAATTTGAACATTGGCACCAGTTTCTACAGTGGGGTAGGGGGCTGTGAAGCTGTTTATACCATCCGTCAGGAGGTTGTAATCAGCTTTGTAGAAGTTTTTTTGTTTGACCCTAGCTAAAGGAGGGTCAAGGGAGAAGGTGACTTTGAAAATGACTGCTTTATGGTCGGATCTTACCAGGTTGGATGATACCATAGGGGAGCTGCAGTGGTTACTCATGTTGGTTAATACCAAGTCCAAGATATTATCACCTCTAGTGGAGGCATCAAGTAGCTGTTCCAAGGCATTTGCACTGATAAAATTGAGGAATCTTTGGGGATTTGTGTTCTGGCATGAGTAGTTTTTCCAATCTGTGGTTGGGTAATTAAAGTCACCCAGGATCAGGGTAAAGGGTTGAATCTTGATAGATTTGAAGAGGTCCAGATAGGTGAAGTGGGCATCTTGAGTCAAATTTGGGGGCCTGTAGCTAGGTATAATTTGAATAGGAGTCTTGTCAATGATTAATTTCACCTGGAGTGTCTCCTGTGCATCATATGGTTTGATCAGCCTGGAGGTGTGTGTGTCTTTAATATATATTGAAACTCCACCTCCTTCAGCTTTGCTGCCCACATTTTGGGATATGAATGTATGATAAGATGAGTAACCAGGTACGGCTGGGGTGCTCTCCACAGCTTTGAACCAAGTTTCTGTGACTGCACAAATGTCAGCATCTTCCAGGGTTAAGAATGCTTGCAACGAGTGCAGTTTTATATTTAGACTCCTAGGATTTAGAAGCATGACCTTTAATTTGCGTTTTGTTGACATTTTTATGTTGGTAGTATCAACCTCATGACTTTTCCTAAAAAAGGAACTATGGTGGAGGCAAGGGCCTTTGCCAGAAGCCTGAAGCCCAAGTGAGACAGATGCAGGCCATCTCTGGCAAAGTATCGTGGCCTGTCAATCATATCTTCCCAGGCTGTCAGGCACTGGATGCCCCTGGAATGACACCAGAAACTAAGCCAATTGTTAAATTCAATCCTTTTCTGTTTATATTGAGACATCATTCTGAGTGATGGTAGAATGCTGCTTAATGCTAGGGACATGCCTGCCTGGGACACATATTCAGTGAGCTCAATCATATCTCTCTTCATATAGTCCAGGGAGATACATCTCAAGTTGTTAATGCCATCATGGACTATGACAAAGTCATAACAGTACCTGTTTTGAGAGACTTGAGTGCTCGTGTGATATGGCGGATTCTGGCACCTGACAAATAAGTAACTGTGACTTTCTCCTTATCCAGCCTGATAAAAGGCACATTTGTATGTCTCACAATGCAGTCTCCTATGTTTATATGCTAAGTTTATGGTTAGGTCTTAGTGGTGGCAAGACACTGGTATGTGGACTATGCATGGTATGTGGTTTGGAGGGTTGTGGAGTTTTCATGTGTTTTTGCCTCTGAAGTCTCCTTTGTTTGAGTTTGTTTTTGTTGAGAACCTCCGCATATGTGAGTGTGTGTTGTGTAGTTGTGGGTGGTGTTTGAGGTGTAGTGATTGTGTTGATAACCTTCTCAGTGCCACATATACTGGCTTGCGAGGGAGAGAGCATACTCTAGCTTCTTTATGTAAATGCATCTCTAACAAAATTGTGTTCCTATAAAACTTCCAAGCCCCTCTGAACATGGATAACAATGAGGCCTGCTCTGTGCTGTATACAAAAGCATAGTACAACCACATTGATAGCTGCATAGAGGAGGCAGTACCAGTACAAATCAAATCCATGACTACTGGCAAAAATAAACAACCCTGGTGGACCCCTAGCATAAATAGGCTATTCAGTAGAAGGAAAGAATCTCCAAAGCCAAGAAGGAACAGATAAAACAATGCAAAAAGACACTTACCAGTAGAAACAATAAATTAGACAGCTGGCCAAATCTGCCAAAGCAAACCATGAGACAAAGATAGCCTCTCAGGTGAAAGATAACCATAAGGCTTTTTGTAATTATGTTCATAACATCAGGGGAAATGCTCAGCAATGTTCTTCATTAATCATGAAGGGCAACACTTATACCCACCCTGAAACTATAGCAAACCTGCTGGTCTACAACTTCAGCTCAAACATTTGCCCCTTATCACCTCCTTCTACACTCAAAAACTACCCACAACCATCCTTCAACCAGTCGTTACAAGGGGACAGGTCCTTACTGCACTTACTAAAGTCAAAAACACAGACTTCAGGGGACACAAAAATATTTCAGGATGTTTCTTAAATAGATGAAAACATGATCTATCAGGGCCACTAGAAACTATCTTTAACCACAGCCTCTGGATAGGCTTTGTCCCAGAGGAATGAAGGACTGCAACAGTCATCCCTCTGCACAAGGAGGCCCCATAAACTGACCTGGGGAACAACAGACCCATACGCTTGACCAGTCTTATATAAAAGGCCATGGAGAGAACTATCATGGACCTGATTAATAATGACATAGGAAATTTCCAAACACAGGACCAGACCCAATTTGGCTTTGTCAAAGGGAGGTCTTACCTGATAAATCTGGTGGACTTTTTCAAGAAAGTCATCAGGGCCACTGATGAGAGGAAAACGGTACATATGGCTTACTTAGACCTGGCCAAAGTTTTTGATATGATCTCCCAATCCAGGATCATAGGTAAACTTTCTGTGTTAAGCCTAAACCCCTACATTATCAGGTGGACAGCAACCTGGCTCACTGACAGGACACATGTTGCCCAGATAACATAATCCACTTCTGACAAGAAACCTGTTACTAATGGTGTCCCACAGGGCTCAATGTTGGGACTCCTCCTGTTTGAATACACTTCTCTGAAGTGAAGGTCAATGTTGGGGGCCTCTGACAAACCAAATTCACTGACGACTGTAAGCTGAGAGCAATCATTGAATCCCCAAAAGATGTTGACATCCTTCAAATAGGCCTAAAAATGACAAATGACTGGTAGCAAAACCACGGTATGAGACTAAACGTTAAAAAATGCATAATCATGCCCCTCATTAAATCACATATCCCTGCAAATTATAATATCGATGGCACACCACTAAATGTAAACCTAATGGTGAGGGACCTACGAACACAGCTGGACAGTAACCTAAACTCTGACCACCAGGTAGTTAATGTAGTGAGGAAATCCTTCTGTGTGCCTCAGCTTATAAGTAAAAGCATGGCATCAAAGTCAAAAGAAGCCATTGTACTCAGCTCTCATCAGACCCATAACTGAATATAGTGCTTCCTTTTGCATGCACCTAACCAGGCATTTACACCAGTTGGAGTGGCCCCAGAGGTTTCTCACTAAGAAATACAAAGTTTAAGACACATGTTTTATGTGGACTGACTAAAGGCCTATCCCTTTACTCTGTTTCAAATTGTTTATTGATAGTTGACTTATGCCTGACCTACAAGGAATTCTCTAATTCAGTCCTGATGAAAATGTTACATATTCACAAGAAAAATTATAGGAGGGTTAAGCGTTCCATGGTCCTGAACCTTATTTGTGACCCTAACAGAACTTGCTAGAGAGAATGATTTACATCTCAAAGGCTACATTGTCTATAGACTAAACTTCCCATCTTCATAAAACGAAGCATATCCCTCAATCTTTTTAAAAAGAATTTGGATAAATGGCTGGGGAACCATAAATTTATTCCCAAGATACTGTCCATGTCCCTTATGGAAAGAGGCAGTATGTAAAATGACTCAAGACTCCAACACCCAAAGACCCATTACCTCAGTGTTAACCCATTCCATATCTGGGGAATTAATATATTATCATATCCTGGTTATTATTGGCTAGGCTTGTAAAGGCTCTTGTGCCATTAACCTAGTAATCACCTATGATCCTATGGACCTATTACTTTTCTGAAGAATAAAACCTACATCTTCCATTGGCTAAATATGGTATCACTGTCCCTTCAAAGGTGCGATTTGATATGTATGAAGTATGATGATTATCTGTAAACTTAATTTTTCATCTTGACCATGGTTTGAATCCACAATTATCAGTTATAGTCCTCAGAAGTTGGGTGAGGTTTTTCAATGAGTAACAGTAGTATGTCATGTAAAATTTCATTTCAGGTGTTACTGCAAAATGCACTGAGTGTTTGCCTCATACCTCATTGTACACTCAGTTAACCTGCAATTTCCCTCAAAGTATGTTTTGCATATAGTAGGTATAAAAGGTTATTTCAGTAGCTATTATACAGCACATTTGGCCAGGCAACATATGCATAATGTTCATTACTAGGTATTCTTAAAGCCATGATAAAAAGTTCAGTATAATAATCATCACAATGTTACACTGTGATCTGCATACTGGAGTCAAACTCTTCTTCAACTCTGCTTTTTATGTAGGTCTGACAGCTAAAACCTTGCGCCACAGAGAAAGTTAGTTTGACAGGTGGGATTTTCTCCACTAAGTACTGTCAAGAGTGCTGGTAGTCTCGCATTGTCTCTAAGCCTGTTTATGCAGTAGAAGGTACATCAGATGAAGTTTTTCACTTTTTCCTTCAGCATTGACCTTACTCTGTCAAATCAACACATATGGATTATCACAAAACCTTCAATATCACAATATCTCTGGCACAGATTGAGACACTATTCATATCTACACTGCACTGTCACAGAGTAAAAGTCAGATTTCTGCAGTGGCGCTTGTGATAAGTACTGTATCCTCTACATTGTGCCAATATATAGGTAGGATATTCTAATCTCACAGTAGTCAATGTGTGTGTGTGTGTGTGTGTGTGTGTGTGTGTGTGTGTGTGTGTGTGTGTGTGTGTGTCTGTATGAAGTTATGCAAATATGACCTTAACTATTGCTGCTGTCCATAACACAGTAGTAGCCTGTAGTTAATTTTATATTGCAGAGTGAGTCCACATCAATGTCAGACCCTTCTCCCAACATCATCTTCTCTGCAACGTCATACTGATGTCATCCACTATAAAGTGCACTTTTATACTATAAGAGTAAAACTTCTGCAGTGGTATTCATGTTAAGTAAGTCCTCCAGATTGCATAACTAGATAGATAGGGTGTTCTAATCTCACAGCAGTCATCTTGCATCTATGGAGTTGTATAAGTATGACCTTAAATACTTCTGTGCACAATGCAATAACAGCCTTGAGATAATTTTACACTGATTGTCTCAAGTACTGTGTCCTCTAGATGGCATAAGTAATATGTAGGGGGCGTTCTTATCTCACAACAGTCAACTTGTGTGTGTGTGTGTGTGTGTGTATGTGTGTGTGTGTGTGTGTGTGTGTGTGTGTGTGTGTACATGTGTGCGTGTGTGTGCGTGTGTGTGCGTGTGTGTGTGTGTGTGGAGTTGTATAAATATAACCTTAACTACTGCTGCCCAGTATACAGTAGCTGTATGGAGTTACTTTAATGCTGCAGGGTGAGTCCACATCAATGTCAGACCTTTCTTCCGGCATAATCCTTTCCGCAGCACCACACTGATGTCATCATCTATAAAGGGCACCCTCACAGTGCATAAGTCAGACTTCTTTGGTGGCATTTTCCTTATGAAATGTGTCTTCTAGCTTACATAATTAGATATGTAGGAAGTTATAATCTTACAGCAGTCAACTTGTGTGGTTGTCTCTGGAGTTGTGTAAATTTTATATTAACTATTGCTGTCCACAATACAGTACTAGCTTGGACTTAGTTTTACACAGTAGCATGAGTCCACATCAATGTCAGACTCTTCTCCCAACATCATTTTCTCTAAAACACAATGCTGATGTAATCCTCTATAAAATGAAATCTCACACTTTAAAAGGCAGACTTCTGTTGTAGAGCTTGCATTAAGTATTGTGTCCTCTCGTTTGCATAGATAGGGGATTGTAATCTCCCACCAATTAACTTGTCTGTGTGATAGTGGGTCCATTGCATCAGTGGAAGATTAATTTAACAGGTGTGGTCATTTGATTCACACTTGTGAGAAACATTTACATAGTGAGATCAATCCCACATCCCCTATTGAGTCTGTCTGCAAAAGTGTAATGTCTGCAACACATTGATGAGCTCATCATTTCAGTAATGCACTCTCACATCACTAAAGTCAGGCCACTCCTCTAGCAAGTGTGCATAATACAATGGTTTATAGGCTGTGTCAGTCAATAGGTAGAGAGTTCAAATACAGCAATGAGGCTGTCCTGGTTGTGTGTGGGGGGGAATGCAAATGGTTGGGGGAGTATATGGCACCTATTTGTATTGACTACATTTACAATTGCACATGGCTGTAGAAGTCATTTTTGCACACTCCTCTCCTTTGCATGACACAGCTCATGTCATCCTTTCAAAGATGCAGTGTGGCTCACATGCAATCAGACTTCTCCAGTGGTGTGTGTATATAATACAGTTGTTTGCAGATTGTGCCAGTACATAGGGAAGGAGAGTGAATACAAAAATGACTGTCATTTGTGAATGTGTGTTTCTTCCACTTACTGTGCAGAACAAGCTGCAAACATATATTTGATGCATATATCTATATGGTGTGCTTGTGATGTGCAGCCACTTTTTATTGGAAACATGAATGATGGTGATATCATACATTGAAATGTGCAGTGTCACAGTCATCAACTAAATCTGTATTTATGTTTGCACTTCAGCAAACCCTCATCACCCTTTGATGTCAGCTATATATTTCAGATCCTGACATCACTATTTACAGTCAGTATACATGTTGTTAACAGTATTGTCACCCACATGTGCTACATTCATGTGTAGATATTGTTTCCTGTTACATGAGTTTATTCAATATTTCTTTTGGAAAGGCTGTATTGAAGGCTGATACTCTAATTTGAAAAGATTGTCATTACATCACAGATGCAATGAGACATTGCCTCAGGACTAAGGACACAGGATAATGTAATGTATGTTGTTATCTAAGTAAGGCATCTGTTCCAATACAGAATTATATTCACATTGCACATAATTGTTGTTCTACCATCACAGTAACAACAGCAGGGTGCATGAGGTGTGTTTGGTTATATCTAGCATAAGCATGTTGTCTGACATACAGCAATATTGTTTTCCAAGTAATTACTGGGACACATATTTCTTGATTCATACACATGATGCAATGTTTTCACAGAACCACAAATATGACAATTGGAGATGCACTTATACCAAGGCACATATATTGATCCCACTATTGTGTTGATTTTATCAACACTTAGGCAAGTGTTCCAAACTAGCACTGAGTGACTGTAAGCATTTGCATCCTTAACTGTTCTGCAGGATGGACATCCACCCCAATTACACTTTGTACATACAGTGTGGTAGAGGCCTCCCCATCAATTTTATCAGATACAAATTATGGGCAGATACAATACTGTTGATTGAATGACTTCATATAGCTGGACTTCAACACTGGTCTGTCACAATACCCATTGCTACCTCTTGTGGCATATGCCAACACACAGCTGTGGAAAATACACTGCATCATAGTGTGGTGTTTGCCTCTATTCTTATCTGATGGCACAATGCCTTAAGTAAGTGTATAGTGTTTATGAAGAACAAACTCGATTAACCAAGCAAAACTGGTGAAAAAACAAATGGATGATGCTCCAATGCCAGCAGGTAAAATTAAAATGAGCCAAGCAGTAAAATGAATTCAATTAGACCCAATGACAAGTAAGGTAGAATCAGCCAAACCATGCAAGTCGACTCTCAGGTTAAAAACAGTTTATTAAGCACCAAAAAACAAGCTTTTTCGTCGGAACACACTCCAACTACCTCAGAATGAACAGTATACAGTCACTACTAGCCATTAACTTATATAAAAAACAATTTGAAATGACTTAATCAGTAATTACCAATTAGAGTTCAGTTAAATGCTAACACACTCCCCATTTTAGAAACCCGGAAGTTTTAACAGGAAAAAACACCTGACATGTTGACAACAATAAAGAATAAAATGTAAAATGCCATGACATGGACTGTTGCCCGAGATAACGAACTTCAGTCGTACCAACATAACTGTACACCGAAGTTGAATTGTATCCCGACACAATATAAAATCAGAGCATGATCGGTAATTGTGACAAGCACAACAAACCAGTATACACATAGAACAATATACAAGCACTTAATCACCTGGTGATTGATGACAATTAGTTCTGTAGGCACTACTTGGATAGCCTCGATAGGTCTAAATGGTAAACTCAAATACAATTATAATGGCCTCTTTGATCAAAAAAAAAAAAAAAAAAAAAAAAATATATATATATATATATATATATATATATATATATAAAATAGCCATTCGTCCTATAAAGGGCCTGGTGTTTTACAGGACGTATGCTGGCACTGGAGTGTCATCCATTTGTTTTTTCAAGTGTATAGTGTTTGTCAAACTTTGCTTCCACATTTGTAGCACCACACACGCCTACATATATGATGCATAAGAATTCACCTGCAGTAAGAAAAATTGCTCCCCTGAAATATTTAGTCTATTACTACAACATTGTGATTGGTCTCCATTAATAAACCTACAACTGGACCTTGAAGTAGAATACTTTATCAACAAATTTCTTGATATCCTATCTAATCTGGCCCCCACCAGAACAATATGCACCAAAGACAAACAATTACCATGGCTTTTCCAATGGCACTAAACTTCTAATTAAATAAAGGGATAGAGCCAGGGCTCTATACCAGTCCACCAAAAACAAAAGTGATCTCACCTCATACCAGTATTTAAGAAACCAAACTAAGAAAAAAAAAAATCATCAATGATAAAATGACCTTTTTCCAAACCTTTCAATAAAGTACCTTCACAACCCACAAAAGTTCTGGAAAAATATTAACTACCTCCTCAGCCCTGGAAAAATCTCCACCCCCACTCCTTCCACATCCAACACTTCTGAATCCTTAACCTCACAGTTCAACTCTCACTTTATTAACTCCTAGACAGCCACCAAAATCTACCACTCACAGTCCCTGCCCTTACCACTATGACCACAAACTCCTTCTCCTTTAAACCCATTCAGACGTCTTACATAAAAAAGCTCCTAAGCAAACTAAAACCCTGCTGCCTTGCCACTGACCAACTACCCAATGAATTCTTAAAAGTAGTTGCTCCATCCATTGCCTATCCTATTTCTATCTTTATCAATCATTCCATCTCGAAACAGTATGTGCCTCGCCTCTGGAAAATTTCTCACATCATTCCCCTTCACAAGGGTGGCCCCTTTAGAGATATTCAAATTTCTGCCCCATTACCATCTCTCACCCATAGCCAAAATCCAAGAGAAATGTATTCACCAACAGTTCCTTAATCACCTCTCCGCTAATAACCTACTATCCAACACTCAGCATGGCTTCAGACCCAAGCATAGTACAAATACAGCATTAATATCATTTATTGACATTATTCATCAACTTAAGAACAATGGTCAACTAGTCTTAGCAATTTTCTTGGATACGTCAAAAGCTTTTGACACCATTTCCCACCAACTACTACTCAACAAGCTTTCTACTTACAATCTCAATTCATCATCACTCACAGCTACCTGTCAGACCATCAACAGGCTACAAAATGGGAGAAAAATCTCTCCCCACTACTGCCAGTATCGACTGGAATGCCCCAAGGATCCATACTTGCCCCCTTTCTCTTTGTCATATTTACCAACAACCTAAATTCTGCAACCTATCTTGCCACAATCATACAATATGCAAATTATTAATCTCTTATCTGCTCTACCCCTTCCCCACAAGAACTTCAAGATAAAATGCAAAAATCATTCCAGGAATTTGAAACTTACCTATCCAACCACCAACTCATCCTAAACCCAAATAAGACTAAGTTAATGATGTTCACAAACAAAACTTACAAACCTTGTTCACTACCTCTCTTTATTCACTCCTCCAATGCAACTTAAATTGAACCTACAAACCAGACCAAATTCCTAGGGGTTACAATATATCACAGGCTAAAATTTGATATACATATTTCTCTAACAATCAAAAAAGTCCATGCCCAACTCAGAGCTCTCTACAGAGCCAAATCTTACCTAAAACACCTAGCCAGATTAGCCATGGCTAGATCTCACTTACTATCTACTGTCCTTTACTGCTCACACATTTTAAACAACCTATGCAAGGCTGACATTAATAACCTAGAGTCCTGTTATAACAAAATAGCAAAGTCTGCCACCAATCATCCTCGTAAAGCTCATCATTGTTCCATTCTCCAACAACTTAACTGGTTGGAACTTCCCAATCTGTTAACATTAAACCAACTTACCTTCATCCACAAAATCATTCACAACCTCAGTAACTGTCTTGTACTTTCAAGCCTGGTCCAACCACATGTCAACAGCAAGTCCCATAGGTCTTCTGACAGGCTATTGCTAAAAGCTACCCAGTCCCACAACTATTATTGTGACTCCCCTATTTAAATAAAATAGTTAAGACCTAGAATGCTCTTCCTTAGCACATCCAAAACATTCCCAGCTATTCTTCTTTTAAAATAAAATTAAAGAAAATATGTAAACAACACCTAGCTCTGCCCCTGTAATTCTCCTGGATAAGGAACCAGACCAAAAAATCTGTCATTCTAGGCAAAATAAAAAAATCACTACACCCTCCTACAACAAAAATATCAGCTAAAACCTCAAAAGTTCTGGGCTGGTATTAATAATCTTCTCCACCCAGGCCATTCCACCAAACCTACCCCATCAGCTACCCTTGATAAATCCCCTACTGAAATTGCAAACAGCTTCAACTCCTTCTTTACTGAAACTATCCAGTCTCTAGCTACCCATCTTACTCCATCGGACACAAACACCAGCTCTGGCACATCTATCTCTGATCCACCCAGCACCCAACCCACCTTTACCTTTCAAACCATACTTACCAACCTGATTTGGACCTTACTCAAAAAGCTAAAACTTACTACACTAGCTGCCGACCACTTTCCAGCTGAATATCTTCAAAAAGCAGCTGATGCCATAGCACTTTCCATTTCTGTTCTGGTCAACAGATCCATCTCAGAAGGATCCATCTCAGCAATATGGAAAATATCACATGTTATACCTCTCCATAAAGGAGGAAGTTTTACAGAATTATCTAACTTCAGACCTATAGCCATTCTTTCACTACTAGCTAAAATCATGGAAAGATGCATACACAAACAAATCATGCACTTTCTTATTCAAAATGGAAAGCTCGCCGACTCTCAGCATGGCTTTAGGCCATTCCACAGTATCACCATGACTCTTCTATCTTTCTCTAATATCATCAATCTTCATCATAACAACAACAAACTATCTTCAGCACTCTTCCTAGATCTCGCAAAAGCTTTCGATATGATCAACCATCAGCTACTGCTAAATACCCTATAAACCATCAGTTTAGACCAATATGCAGTACAATTGTTCCACTCCTACCTAAACAGTAGACTGCAGGCTATCTTATGGCAGAGCAAGCTGTCATCCCAACTTCCTCTAACCCTAGGTGTCCCACAAGGGTCCATACTAGGTCCCCTTCTTTTCTCTATCTTTATCAATGATCTGCACACCACCATCCCAGGAGCTACCTGCATCCAATATGCAGATGACTCAACACTAATATGCTCTATCTCCTGTCCTACACAACTTCTAACCCTCACCCAGACTGCTTTCAGCATGGTAGAAACATGGCTAGCTAATCGCCGCCTGCTTCTAAATCCTAACAAAATCAAACTACTACTTTTCCCCCCTAATCGTAGAATTCTTCCTCTTTCCTTCAACATCAAATCTAGCAATGACACCATTATCTCCCCTGGTGACCATACAAAGCTTCTAGGTGTAATAATAGACAACAACCTTAAATTTGCTAAACATGTCAATCACACTATTAAGTCCATCAACAAAAAAACTTGGCTTCCTGAACAGAGCCCCCCCCCCCCCAGCTAGGATAGCTATTGCAAGATCACACCTCCTCTCTACCCTTATGTATGCCTCCTCTGCATTCACCAACCTATCCAAAACCCTTTCTCAACAAATTATCAGGCTGTTACAATCATATAGCCAGATTTGCTACAGGCATGGCTTTTAGGACCCACCACTGCCAGATCCTCAAAGCACTGGGATAGCAGGAGTATCCTACCCTTCTACAGTTCAACCAGCATATAGTGGCACATAAAATACTCCATCAACCTGATAACACCCCTGCCCTCAAAAATATTTTCACCCCTCATAGTGCCCCCAGGCCATTACACTCAGTTGATAAACTAATGATACTGACCCAACAATTTAACAACTCTGCAGGTGATGCTATATTTGCCAACTCAACCGGTAAAATCTGGAATCTACTCCTTACTATCGTTACCAAGGAAACCTCACTACCCCTATTTAAAAGAGAACTAAAAAAATACCTCACATCTCATTGGCTGTGCTCTTGTTTTAAACCTGACTAACAACTTCACTAATACATGTCTTGCTACCCAGCCTGCTGTTTAGCCAAGTATCTATGCCTCATAGAATTTGAATGCCTAAGCATTGTGAATTATGAGATCTGATTGTATTCTATGTTCATATTTTCTGATACATCTTTGCCAATCAGATGTAAGTTGGCACATTGTGTATATTGATATCTGCCTGTATTCTTTGTCTATATTTTTCTAAACATGTCTCCATGACTTTATCACTCAGTGATGTATGTACTGTCTCTTTTTTAGTATGTTGAGCTTTTCTCCCCCGGCCTCCGCTGAAAATGGACATATATCCAGTTGGAATATCCTGGTCAACAAGTGTAAAATTAATAAATACAATTCCTCTTTCCTAGTACTTTACAACTGTCTTTAACACCTTTAAACAACTAATGCTTATCTCCAATGTTTTTGAAATGATTTGTTTGCTCTCTGATAAGTTTTTAGTACTCAGTTTTCAATACCTCTGTATTATGCTATGCTCTATGCCTGATATCTAAATAATTTTGTTAGTTACTTTTCTTAACATATATTTATCATGTCTACTTTATATTGTAGTTGTTACTTTATATCTTAGTTGTTACTAATTGTTTTTCTCTTACTGGAATTTTTCTCCCTGGGTCTCCACTGAAAACGGGCTACTGGCCAGTCAGACACTACCTGGTTAACAGATGGAAGTAAATGTAAATAAATAAAAATAAATAAAATAACTATTAGAATACTGAGGTGCATAATTTCCTTCAAGGGTGATCATCCTCATACATGTCTTAGGCCTATTTCAGTGGCATACATAGTTAATACACATGTCAATGCTGACATGGATGGGATGGGTTCAATTCCTTGCAAAAGCAGATTGTGGCTTCTGAGCCATTTCTATTTTCCAGCATCTTATACTGACAAAATGCACACTGTACAAATATCCTATAATGTCTTTTCTGTCCTTGTAAGCTGTTATCTCAAGTCAGCATGTCAATGACATTCATATGTCACGTAATTCCCCTCTGTTACAATGTGAATTTGTGTAACTGTCACATGCTATAATATCATGTCTTCTTTTATTTACCTACATTTAGTCAGGAATTGTGACCACCATTAATTATTCTGAAAAAGATATTGCAAAATGTTATTATTATAAATCTGTCTTTGTGATATAAGCACCTTCACATCATTTATTGTACTAGAATGTGAACATTTACCCTCCCCTCTTACTTCTTTCTGTATACATCTCTTTGATCTCTGTGAACATTGTCCTCACTACACTTTTCCTGTGTGGTAAACCATGTATTGTAGTCACCCTTGCTGTTTCACATCCCCTCTTACTTATTACTGTATTCACGTGTTTCATTTATGTGCACAGTACACTCAAGTACACTTTCCCTGCCTGTGTACACCATACATTATTAGCCTTATGTAGCTCTTCCTTCTATCCGAGTGAACACACTTAACAGGTTTGCCCATGGAAAAGCCTGTTTGTTTACTGTGTGTCCTGGTGCTGCTTGACATGATTTCCTGGGTGCCAACACTGTTGCTAGCCATGACTTCCTTGTATTTGTGTAGGCGTGATGAGCAGCATGCATTTGTGACTAGCACTGCTCTCTGTAACATGTAAACATCGGGTAGGCTTTGTGTGAGCCCTACACAATTGTTCATGAATCCCAGGGCATGGCTTTACAACTTTGGCTATATTTCTTGAATCTAGTAGTCCCTACAGCTCTCCATCAGATAGCACACTGAACTTACTTAACTTTGTTTACACAGTATATCTACTTTTCCTGTAAGTAATTAATCATATGCCTTAAGTATAATATCGTAAGTAGCTTGCTTTTCACTGGGTATAGTTTTCATAAGTATAACAACATGGCCCTTTTTCCCACATTTAAAACAACAGAGTATTTCTACAGCTGAAAATTCTTCTTGTCATTAGTATTTTACATATACTTTGCCATAGGTCTGACTGCTCAGTTTTAAACAATGGATCATTGCGTAATAAACTCCACCAGTACAACAACATTTTCAGTGTCCTTGGGGTCAGTTTGACATACCCAGTTTTGAAAAGGAGGAGGCAAAGCCCTCTTAAAATTTTCAGTGGCTAAAATTTGCCATTTTAGTTTTTAGTATGCTGACTATGAAGATCGAACCCCAGTTTACATTAGATAACAGAATTGACATCTTATCATTTTGTTAGGAGAAAATTTCTGTTATGAAACTTTTGAACTTGAGTCTTAGAGGTAACACTAGCTTGGGTTAACAATGCCTTCTTTACTTTTTCATAGTCCTGATAATTTGCTCCTTCCATGTCCATGAATGCTTTTAAAGGCTCAGCAGTGAGATGAGTTGAGATGAGTTGATTCTAACCCAGATATATACTGAATATATTCAAAAGCAACAAAGCAGACAGTAGATTAAGAGTTGCTTAGTTTTTGATTTACACAATCTGGTACCTCCATCTTTTGCCTTCTAATGACTGTAAGAAGGCAAATGTCCAGGGTACCAGATTTTACAAAGCAATAACATCTAAGTATCACATTATCTGCTGTACCATTTTTTAATGTATTCTTTCCCAATAACTCCAGTTTTTTTCCTCCTGGTGGATGTAAAACTCAAAGGCTACCAGGTATGCCCTAACATTTTCTGCTTGGTCAGCATTTTCAGT